>NW_011888848.1:837767-845084 GCF_000151845.1 Pteropus vampyrus
CAGGACTCCTTGGAGAAATGGCTCATTCCAGGGCTGTAGCAATGTCGGTAATAAGATGAGCTAGGAACATTTTATTGAGGACTTAAGGTACTTAAAGCAAGAACCTTAAAGCTTAAAGATTCATGGGAATATTCTTAAAAGACAGTTTAAAGGAGCTGCCATTGGCCAAGTTTAGGACAAATTGCTATTAAATAACTAGGGATAGTAATGGATTATAACCCACTAAATAAAATGAGAACCCACGAGTCATTATGAACCCAAAGAAATCAACAAGGGAGAAGGAAATGCTTTACTTTATAATGAAACCTTGACTTGTAAATATAGAAGGAATGTTGGAATCAGAAAATCATCAATGAATGCTAAACCAAATGAATGACAGTTTAATAAACAGGGCATTTACATAGTATCAAAGAGTCTCCTCACAAATTACTTAACTAATTTCAAGGGTGAAAAGTAGGACAAGTTGGAGAACCCTAGCAGACTTAAGTGATCAAAGTGAACATCATCAATAAGGGAACAAATTGACATCATGTGCCTCAAAGAGAAGGCACAGTGGCAACCCTGCCAAAAATGCATAATTTGAAACTAACCACAAGGACACAACAGATAAACCCAAACTGCAGGACACTATACAAAATAACTCACCTATATTCTTCAAAAACGTCAAAGTGAAAGAGAAAGGAAGGTTAAGGAACTATTCCTTTATAGTCTAAATAGAAATGATAACTAAATTGGATGCATGACCCTGGATTAGATCCTGGGCCATGAAAACAGCCATTAAAGATCTTATTGAGACAAATGTTAAGATCTGACTATGGACTGTGTACCAGATATTATTGTGTCAGTGTTCGATGTGCTAATAACTGTACTGTTTATGTTATTTAATGTTAATTATAAGGCACTGTCTTTATAATTAGGAAATACACACTGAAGTATTAGGGGCAAAGGTTCATGGTATCTCTTATTTTCAAATGATGTAGGAAAAAAATGTATAATTTTAAAGCAAGTAGGGCAAAAATGGTCCATCTAGGTAAAATGTATATGAGTTTCTTGTACTCTTTTTACAACTTTTCTGTAAGACTGAAATTGTATAAGATAAAAAAATTACAAAAAATTCAGTAAGACAGATAGGTATTTATATACTTAGAGTAAGAAAAATTAATCCTCATCTGGAACCTCTTTTTTCATCCCCTCTCAAGTCAAGCATAAGGATTTGAAAATTTTCTAAATGCACAGGAAACAGAAACTTTTCATTAAATACTGTTTACAAAAAAGCAAATCTCTCCACTCAATAATAAAGATAACAGAAGAATCATGGTCACATATAATAGCTTGAAAAGATCATAACTTATTGGTTCAGTCTTAAACTGTAAGAATTAATGGAGGAACTGAACTACTCAATGTTCAGCACTGTTCTATTAAAGGCAGAAAAGATATTAAACAGGCTGCAACATGTAAGCATATGTACAATTTCTTCAACTAGCAAGATGTGGACTACTATTTCATGAAGCAGGAAAATAACTACAAATTTTGGGCTTTCTAAGTATATAATAAGTGTGAAAAAGACCTCAAAGAAACATTCTATTTCTCTATCACTATTATAAGACCCAAATGGTTCGTTTTCATTAGACTAAAGTAGCATGCAAAGCAGAAAATAAAACATCATTCCTAAAAGGGTGTTAGAGCAATCATCAGCCAAAAGCTGCAGTCAGCACTCATTCTTTAGCATGACATAAAAAGGAAACATATTTCTAAAAAAAGCACTCTATCATGAAAGATGTACTGTTACTTAATGAAATGGCAAAGATGTCCAAAAGAGGAAAGACAAAACAAGCAAGCAAAACACCTCATTTCAAGTGACCCCAACCTTCCACAACCCAAACCAAGCAAGTTCGTTGGGCTAAATCCGCAGAGATACCTTTTTATAAAAGGCTACGAGGACTGTGGACATTAAAAAAAGAAGTGAGTAGGAAAAGATCAAGAACTGGTGTAAAGCTAAGGCAGACCTGCTTCCTCATCCTCCTCCTCCTCTTCCTCATCATCGGAAGTTGATGACAAGGGAGTTGGTGCGGAGCTAGCTTGATTATTAACATATTCACCATACTGCATGCCTGTAAAGTGGAAAGCACAAACACAAGAGTCAAACCAACAGGAAAGATGAGAAATAAAATTTGACATTGCATTAAAAGTGAGAAAGAACTCTGACATTCCAAAGAGCATCCCAGCATGCATATTAATATTAGCAAGTTTATTATCAAAACTGGAACCATTAGAAAATCTCTGCAAAGCAGTTTAGTAAAAGCAGCTCTAATATGAACTGATTTAAGTATGAAAAAAGTACCATGTATTACACTGATAATATTTAGAAAACAACAATGATGTTCTCTGAAAATCTTACTGGGATCTATATACGTTTACCTTCTTTAACCTTAGGGCCCTCGTGGTATACTTCCTTTGGGACTGCGCACTCCTGGTGAGCAGTGATCATTTCTACTGAAATGAATTTATACAGCTTATGACACACATATAGATATCCGATATCTTCCTTCTGCTAATGGCACCTTGATGGTAACTCAGTTCCCATAACGGAAAAAGAATGACAGTTAAAGAAAAGAACTGTATTCAGCATAGTTCTCCGCTCACAGTACTCAAAAAATGGGTTTACTAACTGCGGCCCTACAAGTGTGACAATTACAGGAGAGTGGATTTTCTGAAATGGCCAGTCATCTCAGCATCAGCCTGTTGGCTGCACTGAGACTGAAGTAGGTGAATGAGACTGGTCTGTGAGATACACCAAGAGAAGGCTGATTCTGCAGAAAAGACACAGCAGCTGGTAACTGTATAATGCTTCCCTTTAAAAATATTTGATTGAATATTTTTATAATTTATCTGGTAAAATCAAGACTTAAAAAATTAACAGCCACAGAAATTTCAAAAGGGAAAACAAAATAATCTTAAAAATGAAAACACTTTATAAATAAGAGTAAACCTCTTGTACTCTTTATAGTTCTGCTTGGGGGGGGGGGGGCGGGGGGGGGCGGAAAACACCCAGAAACACAGTGTGAATTTTCAAGAACATTTCACAATATTGGAAACACAATGAAGCCCAACCTCAGCAAAATCACATGGAAGTCCCCTGATACACTTCACTGTTTTTTTAGGTGACCTTTTAAATTAGCATGGATAAACATAATTCATGTTTATAGCAAGATAAAAAGCTATTAAAGAGTAAAATTTGAGCTTAGAAGGGAACAAAGGTTAAACTGTACATCAGAAGCAGTGATCTCCCCCATTATGACTAAAAAAGTCATAGAAAAATCTGCTGGCTTTGCTGAAATATCTTCTAAATATAGACAAAGTAGCAGCTACAACAAATTCATCTGAGAAAATAAAAATCAATTTAAGTAAGTTCAGACGATACAAGAAATAAACTTGATAACTTGAAAGACCAAATGTTTCTCTAAAAAAAGCCCAATTAAAATGAAAATTAGACCTTAGGTTAAATATATCAAGAAGTTTACAACTAAACATAAGTTAACAGTAAAAATATTTTATAGAAAAGAAATTCTTCAATTTAAGAATTCCTTAAAAAATGAAGTACTTTCTCAAAATGTAATCACCATTGCACTTTAAGAAGTACACATGTGTATGTATATAGTAAGAAATAAAAAGGAAGAAATTCTATTTACTGTGCTGAGCTAAGTGTGGCCAATAAGCAGGGAAAAAAAATAAGAGAATCCATTTTTTTCATGACTGAGAGAATATGCAGGTTGCTGACTCTAACTAACCAAAGAAGCCAAAGTACAGGGCACACCATATGTATTGTAAGATATTTTCCTCTGTCCCTAGGTTTACTGAATAAAAATAGATTTATTATTGGAAACATATCCGATGCTTTAATCAGAAGCAAATGAGATGGCCATACGATGATAAAAAAAACAGAGAACTACTTAATGCACTAGAACAAATCTATGAATAAGACAGAGTAATACTGTATTATATCATTTTAGATTACACTACAGTTGTCAATGTACTATATTAAGACAATGTCACACAACTTACTCAAAATTTTATTTCTTAAGAAAAGATGCAATCCCATCCAAGTACTAACCAGGTCTGAAATCTAACTATGGGAGGTGAACACACAGTGTAAATATATATATGCCTTACTGTTAAAGTGTACAGCTGAAACTTAATAGATTTCGTTAACCAATGCCACCATAAAAAAATTAATTAATTAATTTTTTTAAAAAAAAGATGCAATTCTTTTTGAGACATGTTAGAGATTAAAGTATCAAGATTAAAGCCCTACCACAAATGTGCTTCTTAATATGCTCAGAATTTAACCTTCCTTTGCTTGTTCAAGTAAACTTTGTTAAAAGCTTAGGAGTATTAATGGCACAAGAAGGTGACATTTTAGTTAATCTACAGAGGAATGGTGAGTGGTCCATAGCAACAATCAATCCATATTTAAGTGCTACGCTCCAGATTGGGTCCATTACATACAAAATGCAACCAATGGGGAGTGAGGGCCAGAATGGGGCTGACGACCAAGTTATGTGAATGGTTGAGAGCTTCCTGAGGGTCTTTACTCAGACTCTAAGAGCCAGAAACCTATGTATGAGATACACAGGTTGCATCTATAAGGTGGCAGAATATGATGTCTTCCAGAGCTCAGCCTGAAACCCACTGTAAAAAGGTATGTGGAGTACCTTCCACCCCTACTATGACCACCACCATCAAACTGGGAGGGAATGCTATATGCTGACTTATTCTCTCTTAATCAGAGTTTACGAGATATGACACTAGTACACCGTGAGGCAAGAAACACTTCATAGAACTGACATTATGAAGAATTCTATAATTAACAGGGCCCCAATATGAAAAACAAAACAAAACAAAGCACTGGGTTTAAACGACCACCATTTGGTCTTCAGACAAAACTCCAGGAGACCACAACCTTCAGGCTGCTTAATAAAAAGCATCTTCACTGCTCCCTAGGTACAGAAATGGCGTAAATAAATAAAATTAGTCTTAAGAGAATAAATCCCTTGTGGAAGTTAGCTCTTTTAAATTCAAGGGTTCAGACTTCTGAGCAACTTATCTTTCCTAAGCTGTTCATCCAACAAGGTACACATACTAGAAAACTTGCCAAGAGTTCTCGTAAAAGAATAGTTTTAAGAGAATCAATTTCCATAGAACTCTTTCCTAAAACTTAAGTGCCTGTTAACAACAGCCTTTCTTTCACTTTAAAAGGAAACACATACCTTTAACTTATCCTAAATCTTACTATAACACTGCCCTGAGGAATAAAAATCTCTCAAGCACTAAAGGGAAAATATCCTTCTTCCTTAAACAGTTAATTTGATAATTCTGCATGTATGTGGTCCCCAGTCATTACTGTCAAAGAACCCACTGCTTTTCAAAGAGCCCCATGAGAACAAAACAAAAACATTAAGAAGTATTGACTAGACAAGTGGCAGGACATTGTGGATAAAGATGAAGAATCTGGGTTCAGTTCTAGGTTCTACCACTTACTAGTTTGTGTCCTTGGGCAAGTTAGTAATCTTTCTGTTCTTCATTTACACCATCTGTAAATGGGGTAGTAACTACCTCAAGTAGTTGTTTTGAGGATTAAGTGATTAATATACATATTTCAAAGCTTAGAATGGTGCCTGAAATATACTAAATATTATGTAAGTATTAGCTATTATTTAAAAACATGTCTTTGTGTATATTTAGTTAAAAACAATTACTTTCAGCGATTCTTAATACTTAGCCCTAGGGCAAGTCATTAGGAAAAAAAAAAAATCTTTCTACCAACCTGAGTAGTATTCTTAGTAATGCTAATTATTATAAAAACAAATAGACTGTTTTCTAGGACCACCAATTGTTTTTTAAGATACACTGGCTAAAACTCAGATAAAAATTCTACATGATTTCTTGCAGCATCAATATGAGATGTTCAATATAGTACTTTACAATCTATTTTAGCATAACATATTTATAATGATTATCGTCATTTCTCACCTCCTTATATTCTATAGAATACTTCATTCTTTCTATCTCCTTTTAACAACAACAACAATTTTCTAGCAGGTGAACCTAGTCCTAAGCAGTGTATGTTTTTCTTTTTTTATTAAATACATGAGAACATTCCTTTTTCTCATGATGTCTGATGAAATTAAGTTATTTCTGATTTTTATATTTTATTCCTTTGTAAACATTTTTAAAAAGTCAAATAATAGAGTTTGATACACACAATATATATATATTTACCACAGGAATGCAGAGCTTTTCAAGATAATCCTCGCTTCATAAATAACATATTAGGTACATATTACATGGTATTTTTTCAAATTTGGTAATGTGAAACAGTATACTGACTCATTGCCTAGCTTTTATAGCCTACCATAAAAAAAAAAGGGATAAATTAATCATATTAGATCTTTGACTGTATTTAGTAATTTGGCCTAAAAGATATATGCTACAATTTATTTCTCAATGGAGTTAATGATACCCCTTGGAATTCTAGAAACACGTTTCTTTGGATTAAAAAAATTACATCAGACTTTCTCACAAAGAATTAAGTTTGTCTCACTGGTTTGAAAATGATGACTGCCTTTACCAATCAGGTTATATAGAAAGATACCATCCATAAAATAAATGACCTACATCACAACTCAAAAGTTTTGATAAAAATACACTGAAATGATGTGATAAGATATTCGCAATGGTATCATGAAATTCACAATATTTTAAATAATTGCTGATTCAGTAAGATGAGCACTGAGTTTGGAGGCAGAAGATTGCATTGGGTCTTGCTCTCTCCTTGGGAGTCTGTATGTGTTTGGGTAAGACACCTACCTCTCTAAACTGGAATTCCCTCATCTGTGAAAGGAAAATGAAATATGATGTGCCGATTTCACATGATGACCAAGAGAGAGAGAAAAGTGAAAGGTATTTTAAAATGGTAAACCACTATATTAAAGTAATAATAATGTCACCAACTATCTGGAAAACAAAACCTAACAAACAATAATAAAAATTTCTGACAAGTAACTCAGAAGGTTAAAAACCCAAAAGAGCAATACTGCTTTAATATATCCCTTCAAATACCATTTCTATCCACTTTGCATGAACAAAGTTTCTCAGCAATTATATGTATAAAAATAAAAACTATGAATGAAATTTAGCTAAGTTTATTTTATTCTGACAATTAATCATATATGACTCAGGTACATAAAACTATGGCGAGGGAGGAGGCATTTACCTCACTGAAATACGTATTTCAAGGAACATGTACTGTCCATTAAA
>NW_011888848.1:845134-852033 GCF_000151845.1 Pteropus vampyrus
GAGAGAGAGAAAAGTGAAAGGTATTTTAAAATGGTAAACCACTATATTAAAGTAATAATAATGTCACCAACTATCTGGAAAACAAAACCTAACAAACAATAATAAAAATTTCTGACAAGTAACTCAGAAGGTTAAAAACCCAAAAGAGCAATACTGCTTTAATATATCCCTTCAAATACCATTTCTATCCACTTTGCATGAACAAAGTTTCTCAGCAATTATATGTATAAAAATAAAAACTATGAATGAAATTTAGCTAAGTTTATTTTATTCTGACAATTAATCATATATGACTCAGGTACATAAAACTATGGCGAGGGAGGAGGCATTTACCTCACTGAAATACGTATTTCAAGGAACATGTACTGTCCATTAAAAAATACCAAAAGTCATGATGTTTATGTTGTTTTGACCAACTAAATAATAATAATTTTACTGATTACTTAAGCCAGAAAAAAAATGTTAATGCTTAGACTTATAGTCATAAACAATAAAACAAATTTGAAAATCTCAATGTTTAACACTGTGGCAGAGAAGTATGATACAGAGTGATAAAAGAGTTTCTAGCTTAAAAATATATAATTACATTCAGGGGAGGGGGTATGACATTAAGGAGATAAAGAAAAAATGTAAACTTTCCAAATGTTAAAAAAGGGCATATTTGGGTATTTTTTTAAAGGATGTGGTAGGTATCATTTCAGTGGATACAAAGAATAACGTAACGTCTTTGTTTTAAAAGTCACACAAGCAGTATGTTGAAAATTATATAACTAGTTAAACTTTTGGTGAAAAATTTTACATGTCAATCTCATAAATGTTTAAGTAGTTAGAGCTTAAAAAAATTTTTTTTAGGAGATATGCAAGCAAAAATTTGAATGCTCTCCCCTAAAAACCAGTAAAAAATGCTGAGTCCTTGAAAGAATAACTAGCAAGGGTGTCTTTGAAGCTAGGAAAAAAAGACATCTCTTTTAAGTAGTAATATTTTAGTAGTCATCTCAGAACCACAGCACATCCTATGCAGGCCATACATGGCACAACTACAAGAGGCACCATTTACACAAACTACCACTTGCACAACATAGATGGTAGCCCTAACTCAGAAACAAGTAGGTGTGTACCCCAAAGGCAAAGAGGAAACTAAGAAACCAATCTCATACTTAAGAAAAAGGAATAGTAAAAGGAATAATAAAAGTTATAATTCAAATGTCTCCACTATTATCTTTCTTGATATTTATTCAAGGAGCTTATCTTAGGTAAATCAAGAGTTTGTTAATGACCAACAACAAAACATTCAACCTCATTTTAGATAAACAGAATGAAATAGAAATGTCTGAGTTAAAAATCTTTCACTTTGCTACTTACTAATTTCTAATTTAGGTTACCTAATTTTTGTGAAATCTCACTTTTCTCATCTGTAAAACAGGAATATCTACATTGTAGGATTGATATGGAGATTAAATGAAATAATAAATATAAAGTGGCATATTGTAAGTGCTCAATAAATAGCAGCTCCTTCTCTTTTCGATATATTAGTAAGAAAAAAAGAAACAATTATTATTTAGTGGGAAAGTGGTTTACAAAATGATACAGTAAGATGACAACATAGTATTTAAAATAAGATGGTAAAAAATACGATAGGAAAAAAATAAATTAGCAGGGGCAATGTAAAGGGTCAAAACATGCAAGATATTTAAGAAATAGAAGTAGTCTTTAATGCAGAGGAAAGACACACACCAAAAAACACTGTTCATCCAGGGCTACAACCTAACCTTACTCATGACAAGCAAAACTTTCCTACCAGCCCCTCCCTTTAAAGGCAAACACTTATAACTAGATTCTATTCCCAATGTACCCATTGGCTGGTTGGAAATCAATGGACACTTCTTGGTGCTGCAGTTGGTTTTCCTATAAAACCAAATAAGAAAATTTATAATGTATAATCTGATCAAATTATAGAAAGGCTTCTGTTGACCACATAAACACTCAACAGACATAGGCACTGAAATGAGCCTAAGGATATATGATGCTTTTCCCAAGTTTCAGAACATGACAGAGAAGACAGTTCTTCACATTCAAGATCAAGAGTTGTCATTATGTATTGCGTATAGTCCTTAAAAACATTACTAATGGTTGCTCTAGAAATATAAACTACAGACTTCTAAAAACAGTTCAGTTATCTCTCGTTGAATGAAAAATAAAGTATATTAACCTGAAAGATCAATTTTTGGATTTGGAATTTTAGCCAGACAGAAAATAACCGTGAATACTGCCAAAATAAAGACAATGTGGGGAAACAGCGTCAAAACAACACAGTTGCCTGTCACTTATTTAGCACAAGAAGAATATTAACGAGCAAACAAACTGTATTGTTTTTCAATGCTGTCAATGTAAGATATAACTGCATCCTCAAAATTGGGTCAAAGTTATTTGCCATTAATAATAATGATAAGCATAGAAATCATTAAATAGGATATAGAAATACACTAGATAAAGAAATCATGGGTACTTTGTCCTAAAAGAAACTGTAATAACCTTTAAAAAACAGAAAATAAAATAAACTTTGCATAATAGAGGGATGCAATAGTTAATTAAAATACACTGACACAATTAATTATTAGCCAGGAAAATGACTATAAAGACTGTGCAGATAGAAGAATATGAATAATTTAATAAATGTAAAAGCAAAACAAAATAGTATTTAAACTAAGCTTGCAATTATGTAAAATATAATTTCATGAAGTAACTGGAAGTTAACATATAAAAAGAAAATAGTGTTTAAACTGAAATTATAAATTATTTTTTCATACTTTCTAAAAATTACGGTTATACAGTTGACTTAAAAATCAGCTATTTGAATCAGTATGTATGTATATGTGTGCTACTTGTATAGTATAATGAATTTCTCCAATACCTTTCTGTTGTAACAGCTCTGATGGTTGTGTAACCGAGGCCACAGGCTCAACAAGGTGATTTACTGTGGGAGGTGTTTTTGCTGACGAAGCTCCTGACACAACAGTGGACACCACTGGGCTGGACTTGGGAGGCTGAATATTTTGCATAACAGGACAGGATAAAGAATCTGCAACTGAAGACAAGAAACTATTTCATCCACAGCAATAAACTTGAAATATATTAAAATACTAACAGAATAGTTTATTTGAAGTTCTTATAGAAACTTCAGTAATATCTCATTTATCTAGTAAAGTATATCTAGAAAATAAGGTGGAACAAAGAAATTATTTTCAAAAAAACCCAAAAATGTACTTAACCAAATGTTTTAATAATCTTTAATGGAAAATTTCCTAAAACATTTCACAAGCTTCCTTACCTTCTTAAACAAAATAAACCCAAAAGTTTTTCTTTACTAATGATCACTATTATTAATTACTGTACTGTGCAATGGTACCTCAGGTAAGATTGAGGTTATTTGTTTCTGCAGTAATGTGGTTCATGAACTCCACAAATGTTCCTAGTATCTGCTCAGATCTCATTTTGTACTGTAAACTGCATCAGAGTGTGTAAACACTTCTCATCTGCTGCTTCTAATCAGATGCCTTATTTCACATATAACTGAGTAAGGACCAGAGGGTAACACTAGGTTGGGCTTCTGGAATAAAGTACATGTGATTCACAGTGGGCCTTTTGATAGCTCTAATTGCTTGACCTAGAAAATAATCTTCAGCCAACCAAGAGATAAAAAATCTATGCAATAACCTAAATGCCCATCGATGGATAAAGAAAATATGCTGTGTGTATGTATGTGTAAAACATACAATAGATGAATGAATAAAAAAAAATGTGGTGTAGATACACACATACACAGACACACGGAAATTATTCAGCGATTCAAAAGAAGGAAATCCTGCTACTTAGAACAAGATGGATGGACCTTGAGGGTATTATGCTAAGTGAAATAAGTCAGAGAATGACATATAGTGTATGATCTAACTTACCTGTGGAATCTAAAAAAGCTGAATTCACAGAAAGAGAGAGTAGAATGGTTGTTGCCAAGGACTGCGGGGTGGGGGAAATGGGGAGATGTCAGTCAATGGGTACAAACTTTCAGTTACAAGATGAATAAGTTCTGGGGATCTAATGTACAGCATGGTTGACTGCAGTTAACAATACTGTATTATATACTTGAAAGTTGCTAAGGAAACAGCTTAAATATTCTCACCAGATACACAGAAAAGGTAATTATGTGAGGTGATGGATGTATCAACTGATTACTGTGGAAATCATTTTACATGTGTATCAAATTATCATATTGTACATCTTAAACATACAATATCATGTTAATTATACTTCAATAAATCTGGGGGGGAAATCCTAAGACAAAAGACTCATAGTAAGCAGTGAATAATATACTGACCATATGTGCATATACATATATGTATATATGTATGACGGGTGTGTGTATGTATAACTTAGGTTTAAAACTGAAACAATTGTAGAACTAAGGTGACAAAACAAGAGGAGTCCCAATAGTATACGAATGATATAAATACGGAGAATGGGCAAAGAAGATGTAAGGTAGTTTAAATATGCTGGTTGCTTCATCATTTTTAGGAAGAGCAAACATCATATGGGAGACTGAAAACACAGTCACATTATTTTGCTGTTCCTCTTATTAAGAAGTGGAACTATTTTCCCACCCCTAAACTGGGGCTAACCTTGACTGGCTTTAATTAAGAGAAGTAATGTGGCAGAAGTAATGGTGTGCAAGTCTCAAGAGGCCTTGCAGCTTATCCCTTTCCTTTCTTTTTCTGTCCCGAGCCATCATATAAGGAAGTTAGTTTTTCAAGTAGGGAGCCAACTTAGAGAGTCAACAGTCTGTGCAGGCTGCTAGTCATGTGAGTGAAGCCCTAGGAGAATTCATGCTTCAGATTGCAGCTCAAATGTCCAATATCAGGGAAAACTTCCTTAACGTTCAAAACTAACAGACCAGATGCACCTACGAGTATACTCAAACATCATACATCTCCACTTCACGATATTTAAATAATAACAATTTTACATTCATTGTGTTTATCTGGATAATGTCTGCTTCCCCACACAGACTGGCAAACTTTATGAAGGATCAGGTGCTTTTACTATTTTATCTCCCAGCACTAAAACAATGCCTGTCATATAGTTGACTTTTGAATATTTGTCAAATGGATGGAGAAATGTTTTACAAATATTAAGGACCATGGAAGTATGCCAGCCAAAAAGAAAGTGCCCTTTCACAAAGATAATTTGACAGAAGAAATAATATGTAAAACTGGCACTATGAAAATGAACTGCTGTACTGCTGTTCAGTGTATGGGATGATTAGAGACAGAACTCATAATTCAAGAATAAATCTTTTGTCTTTTTTGGTATTAAGGTAGTTCCCTATTTCATTCTTGTAGCTCGTTATAGTGATTGTACACAAAATTCTTTCAGAACTAGGGAGACGAAATAATTCTCAGCTAATAGTACTACGACCCATTCACGTTTTTCAAGCTGGAGAATTTAAAAGGCATCTTTTATTCTTCCTTTTGCTTCATAAACTATATCAACAAATCTCTGTAATCATCTCTGTCATCTGTCTTATATCTAAACAAGTCTCAGCCCAAGTCATCATTCTTCATCTAGATAACTGTAGTAATTCCTTCCCAGCATGTCTTCCTATCTCCAAGTTCCTCCTCCTGTCTGTCTACCACAGTGGTCATAAAAGAAAGTTCTGAAACATAAATCTGACAGTGTCATCCCCTTGCTTAAAAACTTTTGATGGCTGCTGGACCATATAGGACCAAGCTTATGTTTTCCCTTCATCAATTCCTTTCACCTTTCTAATAGTATAGCCCAGTAGAACCTAGGAAACTGATCTACTGGAAAAGAGATAATGGAAAAAGCCAAGATCTGAAGGAAATGACCACAAAGATCAACATCTCATTTTCTGAATTTAGAGGAGTAAATGTAAAAAACTTTACAGGTGGGAGGTACGAAGTTGAGAAAAGATGATAAGGTTCAAAAGTAGCTTTGGAAAAACCGAAGGAGTATGAGTGTGAGGAAGCAAAATCACATTATTTCCATCTCGTAACTCTGCAACCTCACGTTTCCAAAGTTGAAAATAATCTCTTTACTGTACTATTTATACCTCCAATGTTGTTTCCTAATTTATTTCTAACTTGGTTTTTTTTTTTGTCCGGATAATCTTCTCCTACAGGGTACTTATTTTGCTTTTCCTCAGGCACATCACTACCCTGAAGTAATAGATATAATATTAACTTATCAGTGATGATATGTTAGAATCAAGTATGTTGTGGAATTTTATACAAGGATTATATAAATGTATATTATTATTTTTACATAAGTAGCCTTTTAAATGCTTGTTTTATAAAACGGTACGTAGTAAAATAGCATTAATCAGACAGTACTATTTTGTAATATGCTATCAACATGTGATCCTTATTAAGCAAAAAATAGTAAAAATAATTTTAAATAATTTAAAAAAATTTTAATTGCAGTTAGTATACAATATTATATTAGTTTTAGGTGTATACAGTAATTTTAATAAAAATAATCTTCCTGGCAAAATTTTAGATATTGGCAACAGGATTTATCTTGCTAATTTTAAAATTATGTGCTTTTCAAAATGAAAAGTAATAAAATAAGGAAATGACTTTAATCTACAGTTTCAGTACTCATCTTGCTGTCACACCCTCAACCAACATCACCTCAAATTGAAAAAGAGCTTCTGAACCTTGAGACATTTAACTAGTGACTGTTTAAAAGTTTTAAAATGGCCTGATGATGATACCTTCTAAACACCAGTCAAAATTTCACCATAAGTTAACAACCAAACAGCACCCAAAACACATACTTAGAATACTTTTTAATAAAATAATCTGAAGTTCTAGTGCTAAATTTTT
>NW_011888848.1:853048-874015 GCF_000151845.1 Pteropus vampyrus
TCTCATCTGTAAAGCAAAAAGACTGTAGCAGAATTTGGGCCTCTTACTAGGCACACCTTGATATCGAGTCAGAAAAACATTCCTGAGACTACACTGGCCAGTCTGGTCTAGCTCAGTAAGCTGGGGCTGAAGAGTACAATCTGTGCTAGTGATTCTGGTCTTCAGTCAGGTTTGGGAACTGTGATGATACTTTAAGATGTCTTATACAAGATCCAGTCAATTCTTTTAATTGACTTGATATCTATAGGTAGAGAAGTTATCTTCTTTGTCTATAAACAAACATGCGAAGAATGGAGGAGTGGAAAGACAGAAGAGACACTGAGGAGATCTGGATCCACTGGATCCCCTTAGACTTCTTGTTACGTGAGAAAAATACCAGCTTCTTTGTTTAAACCATTATTAGTAGCTTGAAGTTGAAATTGTTTCTAAATGACATAGCAATGAAAGAACAGATCTTGATCTAATATTCTAAAGTTCTAATTTTAAATAACCTAATTATCCAGAGAAGGATACTTTTCTACAACATCCCTGACATGTAGTTATCCAGATTCTGATGTACAATCTGAAGAAATCACTCAGAAAACTAGCAGTTTTACCAACTCTCATTCTTTACATACATTTTCATTTAGTTCAGGAGTTGTTAAGTTCAAGTTCGCAAGTTAAATTAAATGACCATACCCTATGGAAACCCCACACTAAAAAGACTATATGCTTGCATCCATAATTTTTAAACTAATAAACTTAACCACATCTTGGTTTAGGAAGGTCACAAAAACTAATCACAAGGATATTTATTCTTCAAGCATCTTTCCTTCCCTTTCATCCTAACTTATCAACTGAGAATAAGAAAACATCAGCTTTAAAGTGTAGGAAATAGATCTTCTGTGAAAGTTACTAATAGGAGCTAACTCAGAGAAACCAGTGTTGTATTGCAGGCCATCATCTTTTCTATAGTGAGTGGGGCTCTGGCTGGGATAGTAACTGTCCCAAAGTTAAACTAGTACAACAACAAAAAAAGTAGTGGCTAACAAAGCATATACCCAAATGAACCCTTTCATTTGCTCTATACTTAACTCACATTAAAGACAACTATTGCAGAGGCATAAAACATATTAATAAATATTGACTGAGATCCCAGTCATGGTAAGGAATCAGGCTACAAGAGACAGATGGTTGGGTGGTAATTGTGAACAGGTGAGGGAAGGGCCCCGGGAGATGCTGCAAAATATCACATTAAATAAAGCAAATTAATTATGAAGGTGAGCTAATTTCCAATTTTTCTATTAGGCAATATCATCTTTAACTTTCATGCAAATAAAAGCCTGATTGGAAATGCATTGATTTTCAGCCATGCTTTGGTGAACTTTTCATTCAACCTACCGGTATTTGTCGGGTTGTTGTTGGCTGTAGCCAGAGAACCAGTGTGGTTGCGAATGAGATTGTCTTGAGTCGATGAAAGGCCTGAAGATGACCACGAGAGAGTATTGTATGCTGAAAGACTCTGCTGCTGGTAGTACTGCTGTGATGGTGGAGGTGGAAGTGGTGATGGATGGTTGAGAGCAGTATTTTGACCAGAAAATGAATGATCTCTAACTGGTCTGATAGTCGAAGCATTCTGTGAGGTAAACATCTGTTGCCCATATAGATCACCAGCAGGCAGAGAGGGATATGAAACACTAGGATACGCAGCATTAGAAACAGTTGACACAGCATAGTGACCACAAGTAGAGGGAAATCCCTGAGAAACAACAGAAGAATTGGCAGAGTACATGGCTGGACTATTGTAGTGATTCACAAAAGAGGAGTGTGGCTGGGAGGCACTCGTATGCAAATGGGCTGCTGATGCTGCTGCACCCTGGAAGTATCCTGGAGTGGATCCCACAGTGCGAGGGGCAGGAGGGCCCCTGCCATATATCTGCTGTGTTCCTGGTTGTTGGTTTGCTGTGTTAGGAGTCACCACATTTTGTGCTGGTACCGTATAGAGGCCAGAATAGTAATCGCCACACTGGCTATCCAACGGCAATGAGGTCATTTTCCCAGGTCCTTGAGAGTAATGTCCTGAGGGAGCATTATAGTTTTGAGGATGCAATCCATACCCAGGTGGAATCTGCCTTTGATTCTGTGCTGGACCTGAAAAAGAAAAGCAAATATTTACAGAGATTGGTAAGGAGATAACTAATTCTTAAGCATAGTTCCCATTTAAATGTTGCCTGACTAATTTATTTCTCCACAATCCCAAAGTGTTACAAGAGATATATACTGTTATGGACCCACTGTGGTAGCTAGTCTCTAAGATGGCCTCAATGATCCCTATCTCCTGATCCTCACGCCGCCCCACAATGTACCAGCATTGGTGGGTGACCCACAGCACACAGCAAAAGTAAGGATACATCACCTCGAAGATTTGCCCACTCTGGGATGCTGGCTCTCTCTCTCTCTCTTAGATCACTCAGTCTGGAAGAACAAACTTGCCAAATTGTGACGAGCCCTATATAGAGAAGTCCGAAGAGAAACTGAGGCCTCCCAACAGTCATGTGAATAAGCATGGAAACAGATCCTTCACAACTATTAGAGTCTTGAGATAACTACAGCCCCAAATGACAGCCTGACTGCAATCTCATGAGACCCTAAGAGAGAACCACCCAGCAAGGCCATTCCTAAATTCACATCTCTCAGAAATTGAGATTAAATATTTCCCATTTTAAGTTGCTAAGTTTTGAGGTATTTTGTTACACGGCGATTGAGAACATACCCAGGATGGAAGAAGTTCTAACCTTTCTTATTAGTTTTTTAAAACTAACAATATACCCAGTATAAAAAAAAATACAAACAAGGAAGAATATCAAGTGAAAGTACAAGTCCCCTCTCTCCCTCATGTAGTATCCCACTTCCCACATGTAGTAGCTACAGCTAATGGTTTCTTGTGTATCCTTTGTATATCTATGTATGTATGCAATGTATATATAAGCACATATATATTTTAAATACACAAGGATCATACTACATTTCAACTTGTTTTAACTTACTGTATCCTAGATATTCTGTTAGCATAAATAAATCTTCATTATTCTTCTAAAGAAATCTACAGTATTTCATTGTAGAAACATAACATTACTTATTAAATCTCCACTGAAAAATATTTCAGGGAGTGAACTAATTTATATTTATGAGGACAACTTCTGTGATGAATCTGAAAGATAAGTTCCTAGAAGTGAAACTAGAGGTTCAAAAGGTTTGTGCTTTTAAAATTGACCATTATTGCCAAACGTCTCTCCAAAAAGGTCTAAAATTTATACCTCCCGTCAATAATGCTCGAGAATGCCTTGTGTTCCCAACATTGAACAATATTTTAATCTTTGCTAATGTGATAAGTGAAAAACATTTTAGTTTGTAGTACCTAACTTCAAATGATGCTGAGAATCTTTTCAAATATTTCTTAGATATTTGGGTGTCTTCGTCTGTTATTTGCCCTTGTTCCACAGGGTTTTATTTTCCTTAATGATTTAGAAATGTTCCTGTATATTAAGAAATTTAACCTTATGTTATTTCTATATGGTGTATATATTTTCCCTTAGGTTACTGTTTGTCTTTAGACTTTGTTCATGATATCTTTTGCTATAGTTTCTCAATTATCATGTAGTAAAATCTTTCACACTTGATAAATTTTAAAATAATTCTTAGTAGAGCTTTTCCCATTCATTTTATAAAACTACATACCCATGTTTTCCTCTAATGCTTTTACTACTTCCACTTTTATATTTTTATCTTTGATCACTACAGGTTTTTATTTTATCAATACCATTAACAATAATCCTAACATTTTATTAAGTCTATTAAACATTTTACACTATGTGTCCTCTCTGTTCTAAGTGCTTTACATATATTAATTTCTTTAATCTTCCTCAAAGCCTCTAGAAGTAAATAGTATCATTATACCCACTTTATAAATAAGATAAACGAGACACAGAAATTAAGTCATTCAACACAGTCACAATCTTAGGAAATAACTAGGCTGGGATTTGAATCAAGTAGTCTGGCTCAAGTTCATACTTTTAAAAAATGAGCTGTTGATCCTCACTACACTAAAATCCAATTGGCTTTCTTTAGCTCAGCAAATATTAGTCAATTGTCCCAAACAATGGAATTCTAGCCTTGGTTCCAACTAAGAGCAAACTTAGAATCTAATTTTCCTATCTTGTGGAAGAAAACAGGTATCTGTGCCATACTTTAAAGTGAAAAGGTAACAAAACGAATATTCACAAGCTGTTTCAAGTTCACTAACTCCAAGGACGTGCCGATGTATTCTTAGCCATAATAAATATACTTGTTTATAAAAGACATAATGAATAAAGCTTAATATTTCCTTTTTCTGTTTTTAATTTCTACTAAATAATATAGTGGAACCTTCATCTTTGATCATATAAATACATGTTCTATTGCAGACACAAAGATAACTTATGCAATAAAGCTGTAAGGAAAGAATAATATCCACCCTATTCTAAGAAGTATATAGAGAACCAAAACCCAGATACAACTGTTTTACTAGGTGTCTACTTTACTTTTCTTACAGGATATTTTACATGGTCATGGTTCGCCTGAAAGAATTTATTTACTTAAAAAGAAAAAAGGCTAATAGGAATCTTTCATTAACATGCCAAAAAAAAAGTGACATGTTCTCCCTCCCTGCCTTACTAAATATATAAAAAGATGGATTTGTTACTCTTCACTGCTGTCTCAGAAAATTCTACTGGTATGAATTTATCAATCAAGAGAAGATCCAAATCAGAGTTGGGTAAATCTGTTTAGGCATCTTCCTACTTAATGAATTAGTTGGCTCATCCATGCTACATGATCGAGAAACAGAGAAACAATCATGTCCAAGCTGCTCAAATGTCATTCTTCTAAAAATAACAGAAACACTGTATTGATTCAAATTTACCAGAAGTGAATTGACCATCAGAGGACGCCTATTCTCAGTTCATGAAAGAAAACAAAGGCACATACTTTGCGGGGGACGAGGAGGGGGATAGCTAATTATATGTAGATGCTTACCATTCCTTACTCTATATCAAGATCTAAATGTTCTCAAAACATGAAGGATCTGAAAATAATTTCATCAAAAATGATAAGTGAATCAAGACTCCTCTGAAAGCAAATCTTTCCTCTCAACTATTTTGTCAATTTTTAAAAGCCTGCACTTAAAAAGAAAACCACAGAACTGAATTGAAAGAAAATGATATCTAGGACAAGTAAAATATCTTTAAAAATTCTGTCTTACTGTGACCTAAAAAGAAATGTATTTTCTCTACTTCAACTTTAAAATGCATTCAATAACTCTCTCAATTTTCTCTCAGGATATAATATCAAACTAAAAAAGTTTTATTTCTTCTGCATATACTAAAATCTGAACCTGGCAAATACTACAAATGAATAGTTTACATACACTTATATTCTTTAAAACAAACAAACAAAAACTATGGTCTGTAGAATAAATTATGGGAATTTTACTAATGTTAGTGTTTTCACTTGCCTGTTTCCTGTAAGTCCCTAAGCAATTGTGACAGTTTTAAAATATGGCCCCTAAACTCTCTAATACTCTGCTGATTAAAGGGGCGGCGGGGGCAGGGGGGCGGTCTATGTCATACTCCCCCTGCACATGAGCAGGCTGTACAGCTTCCACCAATAAAGAATGGCAGGGGCAAAGCTGTGTGACTTCCCAGACTCAATCACAGGCAACCCAGCTCCTACACTGTTTGATGGAACATTTGCATGTGGATCCCTGAACAGCGGTGTAAGAATCCAATGATTCCACAACTGCCATGTTCTGCAGAAGCCAATCCACAAGGAGAGGTCATGGTAGGCACTCTAGTCTGAAGTCCAAGTCTTTGATTCTAGTCCTGGTGCCAGACATGTAAATAAATGAACCTTCCAGATCATTCCAATGTCCAGCCACTGACTTACCTTTGAGTCTTCCTAGCTAAGGCCCTAGATATCCTAGAGCAGAGAAAAGCCATCTCTGCTGTGCCTTGTCCAAATTCTTGATCAACAGAATCTGTGAGCATAATAAAATGGGTGTTTTAAGCCATCACGTTTTGGAGTAATTTGTTATATAGCGATAGTAACGGAAATAGCAATTAATTACTATTGCAAAAAATTCAGAATCCAGATTCTAAAACTAAAATATATCTATCTTTACCTAACTTAAAAATGCATTATATTCTTAAAAGTTTAGACATCAGTTTCTATTACTACTAAAAAAAGAAAATGTTATCCTTGAATAAGCTAAACATAGTATATGTATGTGTGTGTATACATAATGTACTAAATTGTCCTATTGTATTAGAAAAATAGTTCCTTCATAGAATAGTTGAGAGATGTAAAGCTTTAAGTAAACTATAGGGAAAAACTGAAGCAGATACACTAGAAAAAAATGAAAGAAAAAAAATAACTGAGTGCTGAAATACAGGTCTACCATGAAAGGCAAAAACAATTGGAATCACAGACATGTGCTATAGACCTGCATTATCCAATATGATAAGCCATATGTGGCTATTGAGCACTCGAAATAATGCTAATCTGAATTGAGAAGTGCTATAACTATAAAATACACAATGGCTTTTGAAGAAATAGTATGAAAATAGCATGAAAAAATATCTCAGCAATTTCTAATATTAAATACATGTTAAAATGATAATACTTTGTATATATTGGGATAATTGGATAAATTGAAACTGATTTTACTTGTTCCTTGATATTTTAATGTGACTTCCAGACAATTTAAAATTACATATGGAGCTTGCATTAAATTCCTATTGAATGTTGCTCTAAGACAGAAAAATATAAAAAGAAAGGGGAATCAATGACCACATATATGGAATGCTTTCAATTTAGGCCTAAATATTTAAATTAGACATTAATAGAAACGTTGATTATAAAAGCATTTTGAAGTACTGCCAAATATCATTAATGCTACTAATTTCTAAGAAAAAAATGGAAAAATAACTGGCTTTCTAGGATAATTTAGATGCAGATCTTTCTCTGGATTCAAAATGATTCTGCAACATATATGAAAAGACGGCTGGTATTTAATACTTACAAAATGAACAGCAAAAAAGATTGTAGAAGAGAGAATAAATTAGTTACATATGTAGATAGTCAAATTTTAAAAAAATAACTCTAGAAGTATTTTTCTTATTACAAAGGTAATATAGTCATTGCAAAAAGATACAAAAAACGATCAAATAAAAATCATCCATAATCTTACCACCTGCGTTAACTGCTATGAACATGCTGACGTATATCTACCCAATATTTTCTTTTTGCATATAACTGGTTAATTTAGTTAAACAAAAGTAGGCTTACAATGAACTTTTACATGATTTCTTTATTTAGCATGACTTAAATATCTTTCCATAATTTTTAATATCTGAATAGTATAGTATTCCCTTACATGGATTTATCATACTTCAATAAATTCTCTATTATTGGCCACTTGGTTGTTTTCCATTTTTTTAAAAACATGAAGCCACATGGTGATAAGTGTGTGTGCAGGGAAGTCTTTGTGCACATTCACATTACTCTTCTAAAAGTGATATCCCATCGGTTCCAATCACTGGGTCAGGTCCCAAGTTGGCAGCTTAACTGTGCATACGCAGGAGACACTGGGACGCCCAGGAAAAAAAGGCAGGTACAGACTGAATCAAAATGGGCCCGGAAGTTAAATTTAACATTCGAAGGCTTCAAAGCAGCTCTTATAATATGTTGAAAAAATAAAAATATACATATTCAAAGAATTGAAAAAAGAAATCAGTAAATGAACATATAATATCAATAGCGAAATGAAAACTATTTTAAAAACGGAAATATTCAAAATGAAACTGAAATAAATATGCTAGATGGCTTCAACAGCATGTCAGAAGAATCAATGAGCCTGATGATTAAGCAATAAAATGATCCAATTCAAAAAACAGAGACAAAAGCCTGAAGAAAAACAAACAAAACTTATGAGACTTGTGGGACAACATGAAGCACTCCAACATACATTGGTGGAATAGTGGCCTCCCAAAAGATACATCCATTCCCTAATCCCTGAAACCTGTGAAAATCTTATATGGAAAAAAATGAATATTACTTTATGTGAGAAAAGGCATGATTAAGTTAAGGATCTTGAGAGGAGGAGTTTCTCCTGGATTATCTGAGCAGGTCCTATATGCAATCACATATATCCTTTTAAGACATAAAGAAGAGAAGGCCAAGTGAAGATGAAGCAGAGTCATGAGGCCAAAATACAAGAAATGTCAACAGCCAACCATGAAGCTGGAAGAGGCAAGGACCAGATTCTCTCCTAGAGCTACAGAGAAAGTGTGGCTTTGCCAACACCTTAATTTCAGACTTCTGGTCTCCAGAACTAGGAGAGAATTTCTGTTGTTTTAAGCCACCCAGTTTGTGGTAATTCATTACAGCAGCCTTAGGACATTAACATAGTAAGGATGTAGAATAGTGATTCTCAAAGCATAGTATGCAGAACCCAGGCAGTACTAGAAACTTTGGGGGGATCTGTAGGTAAAAACTATTTTTACAATAGTACTAAAGTGTCATTTGCACTCGTCACTGTGTTGATATTTATATTAATGGCACAAAAGGGATAATGGGTAACATGCTGGTCCTGTGACAGAAAGTGAAGCAGTGGAAACCAAGCAACCCTAGTAATCATCATATTTTTCACTACCACACACTCACGGCAAAACAAACAAACAAACAAACAAACAAACAAGCAAGCTAGCTAGTTTCACTTAAGACTATCCTAAATAAAGCAGTAAAAATTATTAATTGTATTAAATCTCAACCCTAGAGTACAACCCTAGAGTATATGGCTCTTTTTAATATTCTTTGTAATGAAAATGGGAATAAAAGTATTGCCTCTATTGCATACTAATAGAGATTATCTTGAGGAAAAAGCACTTGTTCAATTTAGCTCTGAGTTTTTTCATGAAATACTATTATTGCATGAACGAAATATTAACAAATAGAATCTAGCAATACCTGAAAAGTAAAACTCATCATGACCAAATAGTTTATACCAGGTTTAACGTCTGAGATACATTCAATGCAATTCACCATATTAACAGGCTAAAGAAAAAATGAGCATATAAATACAGAAAATGCATTAAACGAAATTCATTCATGATAACAAAACTCCCAATAAACTAAGCAGGAATAGAAGGAAACTTCCTTAACCTAATTAGGAATATCTACTAAAAACCTATAGCGAATATCACAATCAACATCATACAATGGTAAGAGACAAACTGTTTTCTAAGATTAGGAACAAGGCAAAGATGTTCTCTCTCACCACTCCTATTCAACAATGTTCAAGGATGTACTAGCTACTTCAGACAGGCAAGAAAAAGAAATAAATGGCATCCAGATTAGAAAGAAATAAAACTATATTTACAAAATGACATGATTGTGTCGAAAATCCCATGGAATCTTCAAAAGAAACACCTGGGATTAAAAGTGAGTTAATCAGAGTCACAGGATACAAGATCAATATACGAGTATCAATTGTACTTCCAAATATTAGTAATGAACAAATGGGATTTAATATTAAACAAACAACACTATTTATAACAGCACAGAAAAAAGAAGTATTTAACATATAAAACTAATGAAATATATGAAAGAAAACTACAAAACACTGAAGGAAAAAATAAGGATTTAAATAAATGGAATAAAATACCATGTTTGTGAACTGAAAGACTTGATTTTGGATCTTTAGGTTCAATGCAATCCCCCCCAAAATACCGGCTTTTTTATATATATCAACAAGCTGATTCTAAAATTTATAAAAAGCCCAAAGTACCAAAATAAACAAACAAACAAAACTCTGAAAAGAACAGATGGTAAACTCAAAATACCCAATTTCAACTTATATACTACAATAATTAAGAAAGTATCTAGAAATAGACCCATAAATATATAAGCAACTTATTTTCAACAAAGGTGCCAAGGCAATTCAATGGAGGAAAGTCTTTTCAACAAATCCATATGCAAAAAAGTAAACCTCAATACATATCTCAAAACCTTAAACAAAAATTAAGTCAAAATGAAACACAGATCTAAATGTAAAATTAAACAACTTCTATGAGAAAATAAAGAATAGCTAGGTGAATATGGATTTAGCAGTAAGTTCTTATCTATGACACTAAAAGCACAATCAGTAACAGAAAATACTGATAAAATGGAATTTATCAAAATACAAAACTTTGCTCTGTAAGAAGGACTAAGAGAATTAAAAGACAAGCCACAGTCAAGAAGAAAATATTTGCTAATCATACACCCAATAAAGGACTTGTATCCAGATTATATTATAAACTCTTAAAACTCAACAGTAAGAAAACAGACAACTCAACCAAAAATTGGTGAAAAAAATAATTACCAAATATATATAGGTGGAAAAAAATATGCTACTAGGGAAATGCAAATTAAACCCATAATGAGATGTATCTATATACTCATTAGAATGACTAAAGACAAAAACACAAAAATCCAAAATATCACATGGTGACAACGATGTGAAGAAAGAGAAACTCTCATTCATGGTTAGAGGGAATGCAAAATAGCACAGCCACCTTGGGAAATAGTTTGGCAGTTTTCCAATAAAGTTAAATACACACTTATCATTTGACCTAGCAGTCCCACCCTTACGTATTTAACGTGAAAACTTGAGTCCACACAAAAACCAGAACATAAATGTTTATAGCAGCTCTGTTCATAATCACCAAAACCTGGAAATAACCAAGATATTCAACAATATAGAAATGGATAAATAATCCTAGTACAGACATATAATAGAATACTACATAGCAATAAAAGAGAACAGACAATTGATTCATGCAACAGCATAAGTAAATGTAGCTAAATAAAAGAAACCAGACGCAAAAGACTATGTATTTTATGGTTCCATTTATATGCCATACTGGAAAAGATAGAATGACAGGGATGGAAAACAGCAATGGCTGCCAGGGCTGGTGGAGAAAAGAGTAGATGGCTATACAGGGATTACATGAGGACTTTTTTATGATGATGAAACTTTTCTATGTGGTAGTGTAGTGGTGGATACTTGCCTGCATGCATTTGCTAAAACCCACAGAGCTCTACTCTACAAAGAATAAATGCAAATTTATTATATGCAAATTTTTATTTAAAAAAAATCAACCAGGATTTCAAGAAGATCTAGGATGGAATACAGACTGTGACAAATCAGTATAATAACCTACCTGAAAAATATTTAGGTAAAATGCATACAGATGGTCAGATGCAGATATAAATTAAAGACATGTTTACATACGTGAGTTAGTATACAAACATCTCCTAGCTTTCTACTGAGAGAGCCCAGAAGCAGTGACACCCAGGAGCAATGAGCACATCCAGCGCACAGTTTTTGGTTTCTAAATACCATGCCCCAACAATAGGAACCAGGGCTCCTTGGACAAACTGCTAATTCTAGTGCTAAGATAGGGCAAGTACAAGATGGAGAATCTTATAGTGCCAAAAGTAAAGAAGTGCTCAGAAATCAAAAGGATGGGGACAAAAGTACACAGGAGTCAACCCAAAAGAACTCCCAATAGCCAGAGCTGTAACAATCTGAGTAACAAATATAAATAATGATAGTATTGGACTATAACCCAAATAAAATATCCGAGTCCATAAGATAAATGATTGAATAAATTTTAAAATGAGAGAAAAGGAATAAATCTTCCTTACAGAAAAATTCCAAATAATATAGACGGAATGAGGAAAAGAAAAAAAAATCACTATTAGAATTCCACAGTAATAATTACTGCAGGCAAGAGCCACTGAGGAATGCTAAAATTAGTGGGTAAAAATTTAAGGAAACACAGGATAATAATTTAAAAGTTTCTCCCCAAATATTTATTAATTACTGTGGTGATTTTAACATATGCACACAAATTATTTGATACACCTCACTCTAGGAGGTAGAGTTAATTCTCTTTCTGTTAAATGTAGACTGGAGTTAAGTGAGTTATTCCTAGTAAACACAGCAGGAAAAGGGGAAAAAATAGTAACTTTACAGTGGGGAACTCAGAGGGCAGCCCCTATTAAGGACTGAATGTGTCCCCCCAGAATTCGTATGTTGAAGCCTTCACCTCCAATTTGATGGTATTAAGAGGGGGCACCTTTCGGGGGTAATTAGGTTTAGATTAGGCATCAGGGTAGGACCGTCGTGATGGAATTAGTATCCTTATAAAAGAAGATCTCTTTTCCCTACACGCACGAAAGAAGGAAAAGCCATACGAGTGTACAGTGAGAAGACGGTCATCTGCAAGTCAGGAGGAGGGTCTCCACCAAGACCCAACCATGCTGGCATCCTGATCTCGGACCTCCAGCCTCCAAAACTGTGAAAATAGAAATGTCTATGGTTTAAGCCACCCAATACCCCTGACATGATGCAGTAAGACACTTCACAGAGGCACTTCACCTCTGCGGTATTCTTCCTAAAAATTTATCTCAGTCTAATCATCAAAAAGCATCAGCAAGCCCAAAGTGAGAAACCATTTACAAAATAACTGACCAGTACTGTTAGATCCCAAAATACAAAAAAGACTAAGAAACTGTCACAGAGCAGAGAAGACTAAGGAGACATGACCCAAGAACAGAAAAATTAGTGGGAAAACTGGTGAAATATAAATAAAATTTATAGTTTAATTGTATTTCACCAATGTTAACTTCCCAGTTTTGATAAACATGCCATGGTTTTGTAAGATGTTAAGATATGAGAGGAAGATATAAGACTTTAGAGGAAGCCCACTAAGGGTATTGCATTTTCTATACTATCTTTGCATCACTTCTGCAAATCTAAACTTATTGCAACATAGCAAGTTTTTAAAATGTCAGAAAAGAGTGCTAGAAATGAACTAGTAAATTGAATGTATGACGCAATTTTTTAGACAAAAGACTACACAAAACACAGCCAGAGTGATTTTCCTAAAAAACAAATCTGATTGTTACTTTCTTATTTAGAGCTTTTTAATGGTTTCCCTTGCCATCAAGAAAAAAATTCGAATTCTTTAACATGGCCTATGAGGCAATGGAAGGCAGAATAATCCTTCCCCATCCCATATATCCATGTCTTAATCCCTGAAACCTGTGAATATGTTAGGTTACATTGTACAGGGGAGTTAAAGTTATAGATAGTATTGGTAGTGTTAATCAGCTGACCTTAAAATGAGGGGGAAGGGATTAGCCTCAATTACCCAGGTGAGCTCAATGTAATCAAAAAATCTTTAAAAAAGGAATAGGGAAACATAACTACAGAAGACTTCTAAGAGAAATGCAATGGTGCTGGCTTTGAAGATGGAAAGAAGTGGTCATGAGTCAAGGAATGTGGGCAGCCTTAAAAAAGCTGGAAAAGGCCAACGAATGGATTCTTCCCTACAGCCTGTAGAAGAGAATGCAGCTCTACTGACACCGTGACTTTAGCCCAGTTAGACTTCTAACCTACAGATGAATCCATGAAGTTTTAAGCCACAGATGAATCCATGAAGTTTTAAGCCACCAATCTGTGGTAATTTGTTACAGCAGAAAGAGAAAACTAATGCACAGGTCCTCCTCTGATTCACTGCACACCACTCCTACTTCTCAACGATTTTCAACAGGAATGCCTTAATGTACTGCATACCGCAGGTCCTTCGCGTGGGCCTACCAAAGTTAGATCAATAAATCAAACTGTGCTACAACTAAGGATGCCTACAGTTATGGTGACGTGACAAAGAACAGCGACCTGGTAAGAGGTATCACGTCCCACAAAACAAAACAAAAGGCGAAGACACCACAGCGCAATGTTAGGTAAGCGTGTACTTTATACCTTTGCCTCAAGAGGCCATCAAAGAGATTGGTCAAGGCAGAATAGAGTTAAGGGGCATGTAAAGGTTTCTGAGGGGATCAGTAAATATGTGATACTTTTCTGAAACTTGCTTTTTTTTAAATACAGGTGTTCAAAGTTTAATTCCTTCAAGAATGTCACCAAAAATGTTAGCACTAAAGTAGCTGTGAGTGTGAAAAGGCTGAGGATCACTGTGGCACACACTCTTACCACACTGAGTTTTTCTCAAGGCATGCTTGTTCACCTCTGACCTTTCACAAAGGCTCTTCCCTCTACTTGGAACCTTCAAAAATTCCCTCTTCTCCCTTCATCTGATCAACTCTTACTCAACTCTTCTTCAGGCCTCAGCTTAGCTCTTCCCCTAGAAAACATTTTCTAAGGCTTTAAGTGAATGCCTGCTTAATGCTGCATCTATAGTATCTTGAACCTCTACGACAGCATTTTTCACATGACCTGAAACTGCCTGATTGTAAACTCTGCAAGTGAAAACCTTTGCTCTAAGTTTGCTCTCAGCTCTATCATAACCCTAAGGCTTAACATAGTGCCTGGCTCATGGAAACCACTACTATATTTTGAAAAAGAAGCCTACTAAATAATCATCAAATATTTCTACATCAGGCATTTACTTCACCTGTACCAACAAAAACTATATACTTAAAGAACACAAAACTTTACGAGCTTCCACTATGTAATTTATACCATAGTACAAGAACAAATATACAGGTATTTTCTTTTTTTTACTTTGGTATTTTACACATTTTACTCTGCAGTAGTTCAAGTATAAAAAATCTGAAACAAAAGGAAACATAAAATCTACTCTATTTCACTATATCTAAGATGTTTTGATACTGTCACTTTTTTAAAAAACCTTAGATGTATGTTTCCTACTGCTATTGTATTACCACAAACTTAGTGGCTTAAAACAACATGAATTTATTTTTTTACAGTATTGGAGGTCGGAAGTTCAAAATCAGTTTCATTGGGCTAACATCAAGGTGTCATGAGCAGAGCTGGTTTCTTTTAAGGCTCTGAGGAGAGAATCTATTTCTTTTGTCTTTTTCAGCTTCTAGTGGCTATCCACATTCCTGAGTTTCCGGATCTTTTCTCCATCTTCAAAGCACATCACTCCAACCTCTGCTCTTGTCACAATACTTTCTCTGCTGTTTGGCTGACTCCTTCAATTTCCCTCTAATAAAGACTGTTGTGATTTTATCAGGCCAATCCAGGTCCAGGATAATCACCCAGCTCTTAATCACAGCTGCAAAGTATTCAGAGATTAGATTGAGGACATATTTGATGAAGCCATTATTTAGCCTACATATTAGGGGTCAATGGCAGGCTTTTACAGATATTACTTCCACGTCAATAAAACCAACTTTAAAATTCCACCAGTTCTAAAATGCACCCCAATTTCATACTTAAAATTTTGTGGGGGAAAAAATATGTTTTGAATCAATGAAGTAATTATTGCATCTACCAAAGAGCCTAACACAAGTGCTTCACGAAAAAAAAAAAAATCAACAAATAAATCATGGAAAAGCAGGGAAAAAATCAGGTTATATGCAATCTCTGAAATATTTTTAAATTCTTAGCTTCAAGTGAGGTATATCTGTCTAAAAGAAGGAAACAGATTGTTATAACACATTATCTACTCAATGGTACCAATCCAACTTAAGAATAGATTTTTAACAAATAGTCTACTTTTTTGATGGAGCTTCTCAGCCTGACTGATATCTTTTCCTAAATCGAATTTCAATACTTTTTTAAAAAGTAAGATTAAAAATTTTCATTAAATTCAAAAGAACATCAAGGTTAGCAAAGTTCAAGCTCTTCTATCCTATACTTGGAGAGACAGAATCAGATCCAAGAATTTAGTTCATTCATCACTGAACTACCAAGAAGCAGGTCAATATTCAGCCAGTGCTCACTGTAACAATCATCCTTGATAAAAAGTTAAGATACTTCTGAACCAGATGGTAAATAGTCACAGCCCTGATTCTGCTTCCTTGTTATGCCCCTTGTCCCAGACCCCTAAGTCTTCCTCATGATCCAACAATTAGAGGACTAATGCCTGGCATATTACAGGATTACAGAATCCTGCTCTGGTGTCAAGGCTGGTATCCATTCAGTGGTCAGTACATGCAGTACTGATTACTGTATATTTTAATAATATCACAAATTTTAGCAGTATTAGTGGGAGGGAGAACTGGACAGTGTAAGAAAATAACAAAAAGACTAAAATAGTGACTAAGCCTTAAATAAAAGAAAAGGGTAGGGAAAGCTGGCCATACACAGATCTTTTCAGTGGCCAGTCTTCAAAAAGCAATAACATAAAGACAGGTTCACAGATTTTCTACAAGCATAAAAAATATGTAGACACACACACTGTAAAAGAAATCAGCAATTAGAAACTCTAGTGATTTAAAAAATTAGTAGCCCTAATCACATCTGGATACCCTGTATTATTCTTTCTCATGCAAGACCAATAGTCACAAAGGTAAGTGTCCCAGTCACTGCTGGCAGACAAAGCTTACAGCAGACACAGCCCATACAACCATTTAGGTGAAACCTCACTGCATTAAGTACAGATTTTTCCTACCAGTATATCAGATGATCTCTTTGGATTCAATTCTAATGAGTGCTAAGAGTAAAGGGGCCAAAAGAAAACCAATACTGGTTGAGAATTTACTATATGCCAGGGACTTTGCTTTTCTATATATAATCTTATGTAATTCTCACAACAATCCTGTGAAGTATCACTACTATCATTTTACAAATAAACAGGGGCATGAAAGCTCACTAATGCATACAAATTCAAATAGTTGGTAAGTAGTGAAAAAGCCATGTGTTGCAGGTTCCAAAGCTCATTTCACAATACCTGTTTCTCAGAAATACTAGGAAAAAACAAAAGTTAAACTTGGCAGCTCACTAGGCAAGGCATTTTACTACTCTCTCTCCTCTTCCTGCTTCATTCTGCTTTTGCTCAGTTCCTATTATAAGTAGCTTTCAGCAAACAATTTTAGAAAACTTGAAACGGATTAAACCCACCTGCAAGCCAGCTAGCTGAGGTAGATGGCCGATTAAAGGAAACCTCCTAAGAGTGGATTAGTGGGAAGGTGGGAGAACTGGACAGTGTAAGAAAATAACAAAAATAGTGACTAAGCATTAAATAAAAGAGAGGAGTAGGGAGAGCTGGCCATACACAGATCCTTTTTCAGTGGCCAGTCTTAAAAAAGCAATAATATAAAGCAAAGTTCCTTACTCTATTGAGTGCCTACTGCATGCTGCACTGAAAATATGAGGAAAACTCACATGATTTCTGCTATCCAAAAAATTTATATCCTGGTGTTCTGAAGGAAACTGAATGAAGGGACTCTCATTTGCTAAGAACCTCATTTTGATAAGCGCCAGGTACTTTAAAAAATAGTACCTCATTTAATGTAATCCTCTGAATAACCCTACAAGGAAGGTATTATTATCCCCTGAAACTCAGAGATGTTAAATGATTTTCTCCACAAAACCACGGGCTGTATCAGAGCCCGTAACCTTTTCACTAGCCCACACATTCTGAAATTCTGAGTATGCCTAGCCTATTGGAAACAGTGCTTTCCCCAGGGCTGAATATAACATGATCTGCTCTAACAAACAGTGCTGTGAAGATGCTCACATTTCTAGGATAGCCCACTGAAGACTGACTCGAAATCCGTTCTATTTCAATGTCTTTAGGATCTAACATTTCAAGGTTTACAGATAAATTAGAAAGATGAAGTTAGCTGAAATACTAGGGTCAGTGACAATGAATATAGTTTACAAAGATTATTACACATATAATCTCAGAAACCTAAGCGGGGGGGGGGGGGGGAGGGATAGGACACTGGAGATTTATATTATTTTAAATGTTGCATATGCTATCAAAGTTGAAAGATTTCCTATAACTGCCCAGGTAGTATTGTTGCGTAAATGGAATGTTTATTTATATCTGCCATAATGAATTCTAATAATTCCATTACTATCTCATCTTTCTTCCATTATTGACAATTAAAATGATAAAGCTGTCGATAGTATCTTTCTTGGAAATGGCATATGGAAGGAAGAAAACACGTATTCATTTGGAAATGAGCACCGTTTGCTTCCTAAAAGTAGAATTAAAAAGCAGTGGTTTATTGTTAAATCTGGGTGTCCTTCCCCCCACCCAAAAAATTTCTTTTTAAGACCACTTTCAATTTAAGTCAATTGGGAGAAATTTTGGAATTCCATCAACATTACCAGGATAGTATTTTAATCTTCCCTTGTTTGAAGGCTCATTTGAAGGCTCAGCTTTGAAAGTACTCTCAAAAGGCAGAGTAAAAGCTGAAAAATATTCAACTAATATTTCATATGGAAATACAAATAAAAGCCCATTTCTAAAGTATAGAAATACAACTCCAAGGAAGGAAGTTTAAGAGAAATATTTCACGGATTCTAAGTCAATTTTTATCTTCAAATGAGTGGAGAAAAGAATGTTAGAAGTTAAACCTAGAAAACAAGTAAAAATTATGAAGTCTCAGTTTTCTGCCTCTTTACTCCCTACACTTTCGAATATCAACTTTTCTAAAAAGAAGCTTCTTACAGTCTGTTAACAGAAAGGGATATGGATTTGGAATTAGGAAGACTGAATTAGACATCATTTAACAAATGTTTAATGAATACTTATAATTTGTTCTGGGCCCTGAATATGCAGCAGTGAACAATGGACAGACAAAACTGCTCATGAAGCTTACACAAGAATTAGTGAAAAACACCCACTAATCTTTCTGAATCATTATTTCATCTGTAACATTGGGGAAGCAGTCTACATGTTTTTCAGACTGTTCCAAAAACACCTGGACTTTCATCTCCCTCTTAACCAAACTGCTCTGCTTTTTATCACTTTCTCAAAGCTCCAGTACACAATTTCCTTTGGAAAAACAAATCTGTTTTTAAAAAGTGTGATAACCAGTGAACTAGTGATCTCTAGGTATTCCAGTTTTACAATTATATCTTCTATGATGTTTCATACTCCTGACCTATTTCTTTTTCACCTTGTCTGGAATTTACCATAGAGATATATCAAAAGGCAAACCAGTTTATGTAGGGCAAAGAATAAGCGACAAGCACAAATGACTGCTTAATAGTTATCTATAAACGCCAAACCATGTAGCAAAAAAATTTTTTCCTAAGATTAGCAAATAGAACAAAAACAGATTTGACTTTGTTATTTCTCTCCTTGAACTACTTCCTTCCACAACAACAAATTGACCCTGGTTCCTTATCTGAATTTCCAAATTCCTTAGCCTGACATTTAAGGCCTTTCTGCAACCTGGACCCTGTGTTAAGTACCCCTTTCAGCTCTAATGCCTTGGGTTTTTGTCTGACTGCTTAGTTTCTAAACATGCCTTGCGCGTTCATATTTTGAGACTTTTGTTCATGCTGTAACCTCTCCATGGACATAACACTGCCCTTCTACCCTACTCATCAAATCCCTCAAGGTCATAGCCAACTCGAATGTCATCCCAAACCAGGTCAATTTAGGGGTAAGGCAGGGCTTCTCTCTTACCTACTAGGCTAATCTCTACTACCCAACTAGTAAAAAGGCAAAAATGTGGAAATGAACTGATTACCTTAAAGCAAAGTAATGATTACAAACAGCAGAAATCAAGCATCATCTACATTTGGCTTCTAAATATATTAATTGATCTGTTCTTACAGATTTAAGATTCTGATTACAACTGGTATCCTGACATTCCTTGAGTGTTCACAAAGTTTGCAAATTATTGCGTTCTAGTCCCTTCACACACAAAGCTATTTTAAAAACAAAACAGAAACAAGAATTTATATTAAGTTTACAAGAAAAAAAATGCTTATAAATACCTTCATGTATCTTCCGGACAGGAGTACAAAACCAAGAAAACACTTTTCACATTCAAACCCATTAAACAGCGACTAATGGAAGTAAAGCATTCAATGTTAACAAGCGTGGCTTATCCAAAGGATTAAGCCATCACTTTTGACTTATGAAAAAATTCAACCTCTGATTCTCGGGAAAAACGATAAACCTCATGTCTGAAAAACATCAGTTGTAAAAATTACTTGTTGGCTGAACCGATTTATAAAATCCAGCAAATTTTCACTAACAACTTGGATAAAAATAGGTCAGTACCACGATCGTTTGAAGAGTACTAGTGTAGTTTTTTTCTCTTACAAACACCGGACATCTTCCTAAAGTTTTCCGTCAATTACTTTCGAGAGTTCTCTTCTGAAATATTAGCAAGTCTATAAAGTGAAGTCCCCCTTTCCCCCGCCCCATCCACAAACATTCCACATCTCAAGATTAGGGAATGGATATCCGGGAGATGATCATTTTTCACCTGAAACTCCTGCATACTCAAAGCCAAGCTGCTTTCAAGTTGCATTGGCTGCTGCCTGTATGAAGGCCTGGCCTCAAAGCAGGGCCAACTCTGGCACGTATTGTATTTCTGAATGTGAAGCTGGTGCGGGGGGAACCCCACTCGACCTAAAAGCATTCTTTTAAATTCGTTTGACACCTGCTCCCTTTCAAACACGACGACGAGCGAACCCCAAACGCTGAAGCAGCAGCCACAGCGGCAAAGACAAATCTCGAGGCCGAAGTGGGTCGGGATTACAGTTACACTTAAGTTGCATATTTACACCCTTTTGTCTACAAACTTGAGCGCTAACTTCAGGTCTCTTCAAGGCGGCCAGCGTGCTCGCCGGGCCGCAGAAATCAAAGCCGTTTCCCTGAGTCGGGAAGGGCACAGTGCACCCAGCTCCGTGGCTACTCCAGCCTTCCCCCGACCACATGCCCGGCGGCCTCGGCGCGGGGCCGGGTCCCTCAGGGCAGGGGTCGCTCGGGGCCAACTCGCCGCGCCCGAGCGGGATCCGAGGAGCTGCAGACCGTACTGAGCTCCTCCTCGGCCCCGGCGGTTTCGGGCCTAGGGTCACATTACGTAAACAGCCCCGGCGCCCGCTTTCCAGGCCGGCTCCTTCCCCCGCGCAAGGCGCTCCTGCCCCGGCGCCCCGCC
>NW_011888848.1:874973-900599 GCF_000151845.1 Pteropus vampyrus
CCCCCTTAATGTGAATGCCACATTAATGTGAATCATAATTCTGAGCAAAGAAAGAGGAAACATTTCGCTATGATAGACACAAGAATCTCAGTAAGAATTGCATTATTCAAAACTTTTTCCACTGACTTGAAACTAGGGAAGGGGAAGGGGAAAATGAAGTAAGAGAAACCAGAAGACAACCTTTATGATTTTTTGCCTAGGTTTGGCTCATCCAGCTGGTGTTCAGGTTCTGTAACATCCAAACCCAGAACTCCTTTGTCTACGCTAGTGAAATCTTTGAATCTCTGGCCTTTCCCAGTATTGTCAACTGGCAGGCAAGCCCGGGACTACATTACCCATGTCGTTTTGCAGCCATAGAATCTTGAGTATGCCACCATCATTCTGTATTAGAAATGAAATTGCCCAGAATCATCGAATTCAGAATAAGATCTAGCAAAATGATACTTCTGGAACGATAAGTCTAATTCACTGAAATAATTATAAAAAACAATGTTGGATAGTCCTGTAATAATGCAAAGCTTCCCTTTAGTAGTTGCAATGAATTAGTGATAGCGGTGCTTCAAAGTGCACCAAATGAACTACAAAAGGATTTCAGTGGTTGGATTTGTACTTCTGAGTTTAAGGATTTTCAGCAAAATATCATACTCCACATACAGAAAAAAGGCAAGCCCTTTTCCATAGGCATTCCAGCGTCTCCACAGAAACCTAACCCTGCATGAGCAAAAGATCACACACACGTCAAGGAGATTATACAGTTACAGGTTACATTTCCCAGGAGTCCTTTGAAAAATGGCTCGAAAAAAACGCTGGATTAAGGGCTACTATTATGTGCATAAGAGAATAACTAGGCAACTGGCTTTCCGCTGCTGGAATGTATCCTGGGAGTAAGAAGCCCATTTTAATCAGAGGTATGTGGAATGAAGATGAACCCCACATCTTTGGAGTGACTACTGAAGAAGCTGACTGGGATTGTATTCTTTGACAGATCTTCCCCACCATCTTCATCACCAAAGCTGCTTCCACTTGTCCACTGGTTCGCCATAGTATTTTCTAACATGTTTTTAAGAATCTTTTGCATGACAGATCCTACGAACTTTATGAAAATATTTTTTCACTCTACTGCTTTATGTTCCATGACTGCTGTCAGTGAAAAGAAAGAAAAGGATGAAGGATGGAATACTGACCATGTGCCAGGCACTGTGCTAGTCACGTTAGGTATATTTTTTCTATTTAGTCCTCACAATAACGCTGAGATTTTTACTTATCCCCATATTACCAGTGAGGAAATTACAGTTTATAGAATTCAAGTAATCTTAGTAAAATTAATGAACCTGTAAATAGCAGAACCAGAGATCAAACCAAGGTCTATCTAGCTACAAAATCTTTGCTCTATTCACTATGGACTATAGTGGGTTAATTTACATCTTTCTTCATAATGCTATGCTAATCCTGATGTACTGTTTTGCTTGTCAAAGGATATTGAGTTTTACATATTTAGAATATGTTCCAGTGTTCTTTAAAATGGTAGATCTGAAAGTGTTTGAAATGCAAATCCTCAGGTCTCACCCCAGACCTACTGAATGCCGGAGGTGGGGCCCAACAGCAAGCTCTCCCAGTGATTCTGATGTATGGGAAAATTTGAGGACCACTACTGTTGTTACCAGAACAAAAAGGGTCTGTTTGCCTGATCGCAAGTCAAAGAAGAGATACAGGCAGGTATTTCATGGAGTTGCAAGTCACAGAGACGAGCTAATACTCTCAAAAACCTGGCCCCCTGGGAGTCTCAGGAGTACAGATTATGTAGGAAAAATCAGTCGTCATGGAAACTAAGGGAGTTGGGGTAATTGATCATTGTGTTCAGTTCTGGAATCAGCCTGGTGCCATCCCGTCTGGTCCCGTGGTGTTGTTGTTCTGCCTCAATGGGCCTGGGGCTGAAACACATCTAAAGCTAAGATGTTATCCTTAGTGTAATCAAAAGTTATTGTCCCTATGACTAGATCTGAGTCTTGATAAGTCTTATGTTTTAAGGCTTAACAAAGAAGCAGGCATACAGGGAGAGAGGGTGGAAAAAGCAAGCAGGTCACAATGCCATTATCGGGGCAAAACCAGCTTGAATCAGAAAAAACTATATTAAATAAAATGAAGCTTGTGTGTGGTTACACTTTTGAATTGGTTCATTCTTTTTTATATTGAGACATGATGGTCCTTCAGAATATCTCTCCAATCTTTTGCCAGTCATTAAAAATGATAGTTTATAGATGTGTGATTATAGTGCCAGGAATGTCAAGTATGACAGATCCTGTGTCAATTTTGATTAATAAGCAGTGTTGAGGCAGATGCCAAAGCCCAGTTTGTGTTCCCTGGAAAAGTGTGCTATCATTGAAATTAAGCTCTGTCACAGGTACAAGAGGGTCATTTTTCTGTGTCAAATTGTGACACAGAATGCCACTATTTGTTACCTTCAACTTAGGATTCATATTCTCTATAACGGGAGTTGTGGGAACCTTAGACAACTGAACACCTATCTCTGTCTCACAAAATGATAGTCCATTTCTTTGTTGTTGCCTTGCTCCCCATCTTCCTCAGCCAGTTTTTAAATTATCTAGTTTTTAAGTCATATTTGACTTTGTAGAACACCTTTGTCTTTTAGTGACATTCTCTATTAGTTGTCCCTCTCCCAATAAAGAAGAAACAATTTTCTTCTTCTCCTTTATCTGTTATATTTGCACATTATATTTTTAGTAGGCCAGGTGTTGGGAATACACAGATGAATAAAGTGTAATCTATCCCCAAAGATTCTGTGCAGGATCTTTTACATATATTCATATTGACTTATATTTGGATTTCTTGATTTTTTTCCCTACAAACTTGCTATCTTATTTTTTTTCTTCTATTCCTTGTGAATCTTTTCTTACCATTATTGCATTTTGAGTCCACTAGATAGGAAGAAATAGTTTCACTAAATTTATATTATTTTATCACTTATGTTGATGTCATGTAACTGTCATTGAAGTCCCAACTGTCTGACACAACAAAGATCTTAAAAAGAGGATGGCATTATTAGGCAAATAATTATCACATAGCTAACCTATGTACAACAGTGCATGCACTTCCAGGACATTCTCTCAAGTTCTCACTTAAGAGGATTTGGCTGTTATTTTAAATATACTGTAATTTCCGTAGTTATCCACTTACCCAGCTCACATCAGGTAAGAAATAAATCACAAGGCAAAGGAAGGAAATGCTGTTGATACAGACCTGTTGAGAGCCACGATCACTATTAGTTGGCAGAATAAGTACAAGAAAGACAAGAAAACTGAAAAAATGGGAGAACTGAAAATGCATAGCAGTCTGAAGCAATAAGCTGAATGATCCTATATATCTCGCTGGGAATAGGATAAACAACCCACAAGTCTCTGCCATCTGAGAATTTCTAACCTGGTATTCTGAAGGGAATTGAATGAAGAGAACTCTCATTTACTGAGCACCTATTAAATAACTTAAAAGCTCTTTAGGGTATCACTGTATATATACAGATATTTATAGCTTTGTCTATCAATTACGAGGAAAAACTAAATTATGCTCTGTACTGTTCGAGAAGACAGCAGGATATCTTAGAAAGTATTTTACATATGAACAGGTTAGGTTCCCAAAGCGCCATTGTTTACAAGTCCCAATAGTCACAAGTCCAGAGTAACTTGAAGAGGTTGCCCTCTTAGGCTACATCTGCATATCTACCAAACAGAAAGGTGAGCCAGTACTTTGCGGCTTTACAAACAAGCTTACTCTTTTTTTTTTTTTTTTTTTTGGCCTATATACGTTGTAAAGTGGTGCCTCTCAAACCTTAATGTGCATGCGAATCACTTGAGGATCTTGTTAAAATGCAAATTATGATTTGGCGGTGTTGGGGAGGCCTGATATTCTGTCTTTCTAACAAGCTCCTAGGTGACGCTGCTGCTTGAGCTTCATGGACCACACTCTGAGTAGCAAGGTTCCCAAGGGCATCTTTTTATTTACACTTGGAAGTCCTTTGAGAAAGAAATGGTTCTTCTTGATGATTCTAAGAGGACCACTTAGCAGCCGCAGTGTATTCCCAAAACCTGCTACCACTCATGGTGATGTGGTACAGGTTAAAGTGGGCCTGACATTTCCCTGGCTTTCTATAGAGGCAGTACTTTCTTAGGCCTTTAGATAATGAACCACCTCCTAATGGGTTAATAGGAGCTAGATATCGACAGTGATCATCATGACACACATTCAACAGTATTTCCACTTTGTGGATTACTTTTTCTCTCACTGATTATTGTTTGTTGTTGAAAAATGGTGTGCTAGTTCAGGCTGCCATAATAAAATTCCATGGACTGGGTGGCTTAAACAACAAACATTTATTTCTCACAGTTCTGGATACTGGAAGTCCAAGACCAGGATGCCAGCATGCTGGGTTCCAGTGAGAGCTGTCTTCCTGGCTTGCAGATCTCTGCCTTTTCACTGTGTCTTCACATGGCAGAAAGAGATCTCTCTCTCTCTCTCTCTCTCTCTCTCTCTCTCTCTCTCTCTCTCTCTCTCTCTCTCTCGTCTCCTCTTGTAAGGATGCCAGTTCTATCAAATCGGGGCTCCACCTTCGTGACCTCATTTAACCTTAGTCACCTCCTTAAAGGCCCTATCTCCAATACAGTCAGATGGAGAGTTACGGCTTAAACATATAAATTTTGGGGGAACATGGTTTAGTCCATTGCAATGTCATTTTCTTAATGGCATGCTTTGATTCACTCTTCAGAACTGTTTCTATTTTCAAGTGGTTTGTCCCACTATAATTATTATGAATTTCCATTTTCAGATCTCTGCTTTTATCATCTTCAAATTCTTTTTATTCAGAATAGCTTCAGAATTCTCACTGTTCTTTCACTGACATCAATGTTGGCATTAATATTTATAAATAAATTTAAAAAATGTAAACTTATTGTAGGGTCAAAATTAATAAGTAGATGACCTAGATTAAAACTTCCCAACCAACACATCAGGGCATGCCGTGGGCTGCCCTGCATTAAAAGGTGCCAAAACATCAGTCCTCCTCAGACCTTGGGACAGCCAGGGGTTCCTTCAGGGGACCCTAGGCTAGTCTTCTTTGGCTGCCATACCCTGGTTTATTTTGCCCCACAAAAAAAAAAAAAATAGTCTTATTTTCCAGCTGTGATGCCATGAAGGGGCTGAGAAGCACTAACCTAGACTACAACTCCTGTGTACAATCATCAGTGCCATCTCCTGGGGGCAGGTGAAGTTGACATGCTGTTGCCGTAGATGGCCGATTTATTTTTATTTATGAAACTACGGAAGTTAAAGCATCATAAAAAGGGATATTTCTGTATTACAGAGGATTTACTTAATTTTTTTTACTAGTTGAGGATCAACTTTAAATACATGAGAAAAATCAATTGTATGAAACACAATTCTCTTTTCCAAAAAAGCCAGAGGGGGGGAAAAAAAAAAAGTTGAATGTGCTAATTCAGAGAGGACACACTTTTTAAAAACCACTGTGATGGCAAGATGTTTAAATATCATTTAAAAAATATCAAGGAATTGGGAGTGGGAGGTTAGATACAGAAGATAAGATCATGGGCAAATAATAAACTTCCTAAAATATTTGAAAGCTGCCTTCTAAAGAGTGACAAATATGTTGGTTTAGATGACAGAACAAGGACAAATGAATTAATTTTGATACACAAACTATGTTCAAGTAGAGGAAGCTGGAATCCTACAAATAGTATCCCCACATTGGTAAGGAAGTTCAATTACCTGTGCTCTAAACTTCCAACTTCAGATTCCATAACCTGTCATTCGATTTGCCATTTGGGTTTCATTTAGTTAATATTTTCAGTAATTATAGAAACTTCTATTAATACCTTTATAGTCCTTAAGGCATATCCAACTATAATTCCAATATAATTTAATTCTCTGTTATGTGGAAACCCTAACCCCTAATACTCCAGAATGTGGCTGTATTTGGAGATAAGGCCTTTAAAGAAGTAACTAAGGTAAAAAGAGGTCATATGAGTAGGCCCGAATCCAATATGGCTGGTGTCCTTGTACGAGGAGATTAAGACACAGACATGTGCACAGAGGGAAGGCCATGTGAGAGCTCAGTCAGAAGGTAGCCATCTTCAAGCCCAGAAGAGAGACCTCAGAAGATACCAAACCTGCTGAAACCTTAATCTTGAACTTCTAGCTTACATAACTGAGGAAATAAATTTCTATTGTTTAAGCCTCCTTGTCTGTGGTATTAGGTTATGGCAGCCCTAGCAAACTAACAAAATGTCCTCCCTGTTGGATCTGTCCTTTCTTCTGTATTTCGTTTAAGGATTGAAGTAGATTTTTTTGCTTTATAATCTCTATCAAAAAGATTTTTTGTTGTAAAAAAAATTTTTTTCACTAATGAAAAGTGGATATACCAAATAGATTCCTGTATACAGTTGTATAAAGGCTAAAACAAGTCCTTATTACACTCCAGCAAGTTTGCATATTATAGGGCTTGAGCTACAAGAGACTTAATAAGGACAGGATGATTTTAAACAGGAACTGCTCCCATGAGATTTTCTCCTTTTAAATATAACAAAGTGGGGAAAGTTATTCCCCAGAAATTCATCATGAGAAAATTTCTCTTGAGAAAAACATTCAGGAAGAGAAAAATCTACACTCTAGAAGAGAAGTAGTACAGGGAGGCCTCTATTCTCTTTGTGTGGCCGAGGGACAGTGACACAAGAAATGATAGCTTCTCAATTTTGCACCACGTGAGAAGAAGCTAGTGAACAAAATAGAAGCAAAAGTGACAGAACAACATGGAGGGATTGGGGGATTGAAAGAGGAGAAGGAGAATTTTAGCTGTCATGCATGGGGAACTTTGGAGAGAGGAAAGATATATAGAGGTATTGTAGGAAGCTTTAGTTTTATATTTTCTGTGAACAACCTCTGTATTACATCTTTAAGGAAACATAATAAAGATCTTTATTATTTATCAAAACTAGTCTTTTCTTTGTTTTTTATAAGTTCGCATTTTTATTTATTTTTTAATTAAATTTATTGGGATGACATTGGTTAATAGCATTACATAAGTTTTGAGCTATAATTCTATAATTCGCCATTTGCATATAGCATTGTATGCTCATCATCCAAAGTCTAGTCTCCGTCTGTCTCCATATATTTGTCCCTCTTTATCTTCTTCATCTTCCCCCCACCCCTTGTCCCCTCTGGAAACAACCATACTATTGCCTGTGTCTGTGAGTTTGTTTGTTTTGTTAGCTCATTTGTTGTTTTCTGTTTTATATCCCACATGTGAGTGAAATCATATGATTCTTGTCCTTTTTCATCTGACTTATTTCACTCAGGATGATACTCTCAAGAACCATCCATGTTGTCTCAAATGGCAGTATTTCATTCGTTCCTATGGCTGAGTAGCATTCTACTGTATATATATACCACATCTTCTTTATCCAATCACCTATCAAAGGACACATGTTGTTTCCATGTCTTAGCGACTGTGAATAATGCTGCAATGAACATAGGGGTATATATATTTTTACAAATAAGCGCTTTCAAAATTTTCAGGTAGATATGTAGAAGAGGGATTGCTGGGCCATATGGTAGCTCTATTCCTAACTTTTTGAGGAACCTCCATCCTGTTTTCCATAGAAGCTGAACCCATTTACATTCCCGCTAGCAATTTATGAGACTTCCCTTTTCTCTATATCATCTCAACACTTGTTATTTCTTGTCTTATTGGTAGTAGCCATTCTAACAGATGTGGAGTGGTATCTCATTGTAGTTTTGACTTGCATTTCTTTAATAGCTAGTGAAGTTGAGCATCTTTTCATATATCTGTTGGCCATTGGCATGTCTTCTTGGGAGACATGTCTGTTCAGGTCCTCCGCTCATTTTTAATTGGATTTTTGTTATTGTTGTTGAGTAGTATAAGTTTTTTATATATTTTGAATGTTAGTCCTTTATCATAGGTATCATTTGCGAATATTGTATTTGCTTGGTGCCTTTTTGTTTTCTTAAAGATTTCTTTTGCTGTGCAGAAGTTTTTTAGTTTGATGTAGTCCTATTCATTTATTTTTGTTTTTTCTTCCCTCTGAGACCAACGTTCATAGTTTAGTACCTGTTTTTACTTCTATGTATTTTATCGTTTCAGGTCTTATGTTTAAGTCTTTAATCCATTTTGAGTTAATTTTCATTTTTTGTGTTGTCCTTGCCAGGTTTTGGTTTCAGGGTATTGTTGGCCTTGTAAAATTACTTAGAGATATTCTCTCTTCTTCAGTGTTTTGGAAGAGTTTGCGAAGAAAAGGTATTAAGTCTTCTTTGAAGGTTTGGTAGAATTCACCAGTGAAACCATCTGGTCTTGGAGGTTGTTCTTTGAGAGGTATTTGGTTGCTGTTTCAGTTTCTTTACTGTTGATGGTTTATTTGGGTCTTTCAGTTCTTCATGGCTCATTCTAAGAAGGTTATGCATTTCTAAGAATTTGTCTATTTCTTTCAGCTTATCAAATTTGGTGGCAGATAGTCTTTCGTAGTATTCTTGTATAGTCTTTTGTATTTCTATGTGTCCACAGTAACCTCTCCTCTTTCATTTTTGATTTTATTTATTTATAGTTTCATTATCTTTGAATGAGATGCCCCACAGGCACTGGGTTATATGGTGCCCAATGGTAATTTGCACAAAGTTAATTTAAAAGGCATTTATAGGCCTACCTGTTCTTATTTCCTAGATCTAGAGACTGATGATATATGACTGAAGTGGAATTTCCAAGACGAAAAGAGTTCTTATTTTGTTTTCCATGGAACTCCATTGGAGCTATGAGTTGTATAGCTGAAACCAGGTCATATAATCCATGTACTTTGTGCATAATGAAGGGCAGAGAAAATCAGAGAAATTTCCATCAAATGAAATATGGAAAATATGTGCTTTGAGACACACTCTGGGCTCTGGGTTTAGCTAACACTCGGGGTGTGTGTGTGTGTGTGTGTGTGTGTGTGTGTGTGTGTGTGTGTATTATGTTGTTGTAATCAGTCAACTAGGCTAAAGCAACAAAAAATTTTAATGATACAAAATATAGAAATTTTGATAGTTAATCTGCACATATATAAACAAAAGGCATAGTTATAATTTTGTTCCATGATCGTTAGGCACAAATGATGACAACGGTACACAAATCACTATAATTAAGTCACATGCTCACTTTCAAAATAAGGTAAAAGTTGGAAGTAAAAATAACAATTGTTGAGCACCTACTATGAACCAGCCATTGTTTTAAGTACATTATTCCCATAAAATAATAGACATTTAAAAATAATTATGTGGAGGAGAAATCTGAAAAAGAAATTAAGATCACAATTATCTCAATAATTCAGTGAGTGGGATGAGAAATAGGGGAGATCATACAGCAAGAAGGAAAGATTCTCTGAAAGACTCTATAAATCCAGGTACAAAAGTAGCCGATCCAGTCTATAACAGCTGATGATGTCCATTAAGAGCACTTTCTCTTGTATGCCTCAGTTGGATATGAAAAAGTGTAAGTTTTCAAGCATACTGAAGAATGCCACTTTCTATTTCCTCTCCAGCCAAAAAGCTTCAATAAGATAACTGAGAACTTAAAAAAATATCTTAACACCCAGGCAGTGGTGTTCAGAACCATTTTGTTTCATTAAAAAATTACCAGAAAATGTAATCTAGTTAGATTACTAAAAATACTGTCATTAATATACGTTTCAAAAACGAATTTTGTATTATGCTTTTAAAAACTCAATATTTGCGGCTCTAGAATGTACCAGACCTCTTCAATTTTATAATTAAGTTTAAAGAGGTTAGAAAGTCCCGCCTTCTCCTTTGTGGCATGAAGCGTCAGTGGGCTTCCACTGCCATCTGGTGGACGATGTGTAGATGTGCTCTGAAAGGAATGAATGGGAATATAAAAATTAAGTGGATAAAGAACAGTTTATTTCTTGCTAGTTAGAAAGGGGAACAATTTTTAGCGTGTTGGATTACAAACTAGAATGATATGGAACCGAAGTAATAAAAATATTTCTTAATCAGTTCTGCTAGAATCCTTCAGCTCCACATTCTATATAGCATATACCACTTCATAAACAATTCCAACACCATGGGCCGACTTAAAGAAAGATGTTTATGCAGCAGTTTTAAGAGGACAGGTGTTTCTGTATCTACATCCATTTCTATTTCTAGAATCCTATTTCTCTTACACTTAAAATTTCAACATTAAGAATCTACTGCATCCTTAAAGTGCTAGGGCAGAGATGTAGTTGGAGAATGTGTGTGGCAGAGAAAAAGCATCCTGTAGTCACTGAGCAGTCCTAGCGCTCTGCCTTTCAGCACATGATTAGATTGCACTTGGTGTTTAGATTGGCCATGGGACACTTTCTGGTCAATGAATTATGAGTTCAGTTCACAAAAGTTCACATGATTCCAGAAAAGTAGTTAACAGTTGATAGTTGACAGCAGGGTAGATCAGAAAATTCAGGTTTTCATTTTTTTGTAGTTAATTTCCTTTGCCATTTTTCCATTAGTAAAGCAAACGAGACATTAAATATATGGCTTGCTCAATGCTGTTTTCTCTTATGATAAATATATGACAAGTGGCATGAGAAGTGATAAAATATAATGAAATGAATTTTTTTCATACCAAAATATGTTTAGCTACATAAATAAATGCTGCCTTTAAAGCAGTTAACACACCAGAAATCATAAACCTCCATTTGTCCCCAGCCCCAATGCTTCACCAGAAATCATAAACCTCCATTTGTCCCCAGCCCCAATGCTTCACCAACTGGCAAGCCACTACCGAACAAGACGGAAGCCGCTGAAGGGGCCCCAGCCCCATAAGTGGTCATATTTTATGTGACTAGGAATGAGTTCTAGGCCCTTCATGTTCACCAAGTCACATCAAACCTGAATCTATCCTACGTACACTGTATTGCTGAGTATTTAATTTGGGGCCAGCCCTACAGTTCTGTAGGACCCTCCATATCCCCCCTCCCCAACCCCCAACCTTGACCGCCTCAACCTGGTTTTCTCCTTTTAAACTCTGACCTGGGTGGCTCAGTGTAGTAGATAATGTATTAGCCTCCATCTGTCTAGTTCCATTTAGTTTCCTTTCCTTCTTAACCTCTATCTCCCATACCCCTACACTCATAGGTATAGGGATAACTTTTAGCCATGCTTTTGCTGCATGACCCTACAGTTGATTGAACTAGGTGTAGCCACTTGACACAAACTGGGGAAATCAGAGTCTCTTTACTCTTGATTTGGGACTGAATAAGATAATCCAGTCTCAGTGTAGAATCTCTTGAACGGAGAAGCTGCAAACTCTGGAGCTGTCCAAGGCCATTACCAACCTTAGAGAATGCTATCGACAGCATTCCCCTCCACTGCCTCGTAATGCCATCACTGTTATCGGTGAAGAAAGGAGGAAAAGGATGAAGGAATGAGTGAAAGATCGCAGTGAGTGAGAGGACTGAAGCGGAGTGGAAGCACAGAGAGGAGTGACATAGAATGTCCCCACCAGAGGCTAAGTATCTGAGTCTAGCCCATGCCAGAGTTTCGGCAGCCGTCCTCCTCCTCATAATAGGAATCTCCCCTCCCGTCTAGTAAAGTTAATTTGTTTCTTGCAGCCAAATGAGTTTAAATCAATATCCCCAAGTTTCTTGCATGCCTTCTGACAAAGTTATAAAAGGAAATGTCTTCAGAATCAGTTCATAAGCCAATCATAAAATCTGTTTTACTACAATATAATCACCTTTTATGAGTTTGGTGACATTTAATATAGCAAATATTTAGAAAATTCTTACTCTGTGTAAAGCGCAGTGCTTGTAAACCACAGGAACACAGAGATTAGTAAGAGCTAATAGTTTCTTTGGGAGAGAAAACAACATACAAAAATAATAATAGGTAATAAATTCCATGACAGAAGTATAAGTAAAGTGGTTTGGAATAGACAAAGGAGAGCAATTTATTTAGATTAAAAAGAAAACTTTATCAAATGCTGAAATGCTAACAGCATGCTGAGAAGTGTGTTATGATCTGGAGATACGATGCGGAATAAAACATAATTTCTTACTTCAAGGAGCTCAGGTTTCATCACCAGGGTCAGTGCAAGTCATTTGGCAAAGGATCACCTAAACGTGTTGGGGATGGGGTGGAAAGTGGCGGCTTTGAGAAGACATCCAGAAGAGGAGATAGTTAGTTTGATATTGGAAGGTATAAAGGTTAAATAGGATTAGATGAAAATGAGCTAGAAGAGAAAATCTCGTAGAAGAAACTGCAAATATAAAAAAACCAGTACCAAGGTAGTTCCCTTAGCAGCATTAGACATTAACACAGGTTCTGCTACTCTCCACTCTCCTGTTTTACCTCTTACCTGTTTGGCTCTCTCTCGGTCTTCCTGGTCAGGAGTTCCCTTTTCTTCTCTTTCCCCACTCTCTTGCTAGGAGTGTTTCAATTAACCAGTACGTATCTTGAGACCTGAGCTGTGGTCAGTGAGTCCTGTTGACCAGCTGAGGTCTGTGGCCTCTATCGCCTTTCTCTGTCACCCAGCAGTGGGCTGCCTGGCTCGTGTCCTCCAGCAGTTCCACAGCCACCAGCAGGCTGAAGGTTCCTGTGGCAGCCACACCTCTCCTTGGAGGTCTGCAAATCAGCCTTGGTGGAGAGATGCCTACTTAGAATTTCAGAATTTCCTTCCCCGTTCATTCTTTATTGGCTTTAGAGGCAGTAGTGGCCATATGTAGTTGCTATTTCTATATTTCTTAGATTCCTCTTTTATTTCTTTTAGTGGTTCACCACGTTTTACTACTTAACAATAGTTTATATTACCCTTTTCTGTTTAAGTAACTAGTGTGGTTTTTGTTTCCTGATTGGACCTTGGCTGATATAATGAGGCAGGGGGAAGAGTTAGAAATGACTTTACAAAAGCACAAGTCATGAAAGAATTAAATAATTTGACTTCATGAAGATCAAAGACTTCTGTTCTTAGTCACCATTAAGAAAATGAAAAGGCAAGTCAGTCGAGTAGAAAATATTTGCTATTCATATATCTGACAAAGGAATTGTATACAAATATATAAAATATCTGAAAAATAAGAAGATTATATTAGTCTGCCATAACAAAATAGCACAGATCAGGGAGCTTAAACAACAGAATTAATTTTCTCACAGTTCTGGAGAGTAGAAGTTCAAGATCGAGATGCGAGCAGGGCTGGTGTCCTCTGAGGCCTCTCTCCGTGGCTTGCAGATGGTGCCTTCTCTCTGTGTCCTCATGCAGTCTTCCCTATGTGCACACACACTGCGTCCAAAATCCTCTTCTCATAAGGACCACTGCGACATCTGCACATCGTATGGTCAGGACATTCTCTCCACTGCAATAGTCCTTCTCCTACCGCAATAATCCTCTGAGGTAAAGCTTCTCCTTACCTATGTCCAGATTTATTTTTATTTTATATTTCTTTTCTACCTTTCATATATTCATCAGTGGGGGCAAACTAGTAGATATAAAGCAGATAAATAGCCAATTACAAACTAGTAAGGAATGTATTACGTACGGCCTGCTACATAATTTGGGAGCAGGGAAAAAGTGTTATCGAAGGTACTAAAATGTTTTCCCTTTGCTTCATGGTCTCTTTCTCCATTATTTTTATTTAATGTCACTCTAAAAACAGAAAAATTAAAAATTTTAATTATTAGTATGAGTTTTACCATTCATCTTTATATTATGCAATACTGGTTTAATGCAAATATAAGAGCATTTAACTTGAGGAGTCACCCAAATTGCACAATTTGTACTTTTTAGTTTCTACATGCATATGCACTCCGTTCTTAATAAGAGAGAAAATGCTGCCCATGACTAACTCAACTCTTTTTTTTTCAAAATTTTCCCCCACTTATTTATATGTGCAGTCCTACCAATACTCTCTACTTTCAGCTTCTAATGAATAAGGATGAACTAAAAGGAAAAGGAAGTACGGGCCCCCATGTATCGTTCCCTCCTTCCACGTCATCATTTTCAGCACGATTGCCTAACACCAGGAAGCCATGTGGACAAGAAAGGACGCGGTAGCTTCTTTGGTTGTTTCTTAGAGTGCCAGAGCCTTCTTTCTGCATTCTGCATTCAGAGCAAATTCTAGTTTGAAAAGTGTGGCTTCTCGGGACTGTTAGCACCTCCCTCCACCCAGTCACAGCCTAACATGCTTACTTTGTACAGGCTTTGAGTCTCCCCGAAACTCCATGTCCTTCGCGTCACTCCACCCGGGTGCAAGCTGCTACCTTCTATCACTCGGACTACAGAAATTATCTCCTGACTGGCCTATCTGCATTCATTCTTGTTCCTGTAACCCATTCTACACACTACAGCTGAAGTGACCTTCTCAACACCAAATCCGATTTTGTTAGCCCCAAATAAAAACCCTTTAATGCTTTGAGAATGAAGACAAAACTCCTTAATGACCTTGATTCCCTTAAATTTTGCTCTTATGTTTTTTTCCAGTTTCAGTTTGCAGCGGCTCCACATGAGGCTCTCTACTCCTGAACTCTGGCCTCGCAGCTTTGACCACTCCATTTCTTTTGACCTTTTCTTAGGGAACACTTCCCCACCTCCATCCCAGACCCTCCTTTCCCGGGTTAAACGCCACTCACCCTTATGATAAGAGTTCAAATAGCCATTCCTCAAGGAAGCCATCTTTTATCTCTGACAAGGTCAAAGCTTCTAATTATTCTGTCATAAAACCATTTGCTTCTCCTTGGAACACCCAAAACAGATGCAATTTTATATTTGTTTTTGTGGTTATTTGATTTTTATCTATTTTTCTAGTGTATAGATACAGGAAAGAGAAGAAACAGCTTTTCTACATATCATTTTTGTTTGTTTTCATAATACTTATTGTAGGTGGTAACCAATCATTTATTCATGAGATTACCTGATTCATGTGTCTTCCACACAGACCATGTCTGTTTGTTTATTATTATTCTCTCATCTGAACTTAGAAGCTTTCTTGATACATACTAAGGAGCTCAACAATGAATCGTTGAATGAATGATAGCAAACTTACTGGCCTTTTCCTTTTAAATGCCAAAGTGCTAACTTCAGTGGGTGTCCAAGAAGCATTGCAATAAACATATTGTCTCATGGTCTGACTACTCCCTCCTTTTTCCTCTGTTTGCAATTCTACCTTAGTCTCTTTCAAAATCTCATAATATAATCCTCTGGTGAGTCCTTTGAGGTGAGAAGTTTGAAGGATTCACATTACCTTGTTTTATCACGCTTATCGCTCTTCCTGTCCACTCATCTCTGGCCCCTCCTTTTTCTGTCTGTCACTGATAGAGTCCTTCCTGATATCTCCTCCTCTTTTTTTTTTTTTTAGCCAGACTCAGAGTGTTTCCAACATCTGTTATGGTTTAGAGGGACTCTTGCCTGGAAATACAAGTTCTTTCCAGGCCATGATATAAATTTCTAGTAAAAGCAAATGAATGAATATACAGCAAGAAACATTTCGCGAGGAAGTTGCCCTGGAAGTGGACTGTAGTTGTAAAAAGAGACATTTGCCTTTTCTTTAGTCCCAGAAGTCTGATCACTCCTGCCCAATCAGGACTTTCCATCACACTGTGCGTTTTGCTGTTCCAACCTCCACAGACCATGTGGATTACGATATGTACATTGGCACTTGTTATAGAGCAAGTGCAAACAGCTGGCTTTCTTGCTGTTCATCCAGGGCCAAGATATTACTCCTCATAAGACCTTTTAACTGCTTTTGCAGTTAGTAACATCAGTGACTGAGAAATCAAACATTTTATCTGTGGTTTGTTAACTTAAGGCTATTTTCCAGATGTTTTCTAGAGCTGTTCCTCTGTTGTTGATTTGTGGTGGCATTGATATTTTCTTTCTATAGCATTTTATTATTTTTGAGCAGTGAAATTTAATTTAGTCAGAGGGAAATGTCTTTTGCAAACTCTTCGTTTCTGATGACACCCAGTTATTTTGTGCCTCGTGTTAATCTCGCAAGCTCTAGGACTTGGCCGGATTATAGACGTGACTAGACAATAGAAGCTTTAGAAGAATGGCTGCACCAGACCTGCACGTCCACCGCGGCTACCAGATACACTGATAGATTACAGGCCCAGGGAATTTTAGGACCAGGGGGATTATTTACTCAGATCCCATCCTTATTCATAAACCATAGCTGGAACTCATACACACTAAATGATTTTACTCTGGGCCACACATTTAGCTGTTAGTAAAATCCAAACTAGAACTCAAGTCTTCCAGATACAAAGGAGAGAAAACCTTTGTTCTATGCCTCCTTCAGTGGCCCAAGGATGTCTTCATTGGCAAAGAAGTTTCTTGACAGCATTTTGAAGAGGAAGGACAAAGTCTTGTGACAGTCTTCAGGAACCATCAGTCTTTTGCAGTGACCAGCCCTGCAATGCGGCCTGCTGCCAGCCCTCTCTTACAGGTTTGCACTGAGTTATCACATGATGGAATGACGCCTGTGTAAAGCCATTTTGCCTGGAACTGTTTTTGTTTCTCTGCTCTGCAATCCCTTCTTTCTCCTCACGAGCTCTCTCTCCTACCGCACAAATCCTCAAGGGCCTCTCTAAGCTTTGTGATCATCTGTTTCTCCAGCCACAGTGAAAGAAAGAGAGAGGAAAGAATTGAGTTCAGTATGCTGTGAGGCGGAAAAGTTTTGAGAGTTTGACAGCAGTTTATAAATAACTCAGGGTGGGTGTTGCTGACAGTGGGAAGTATATGTGGGAAACACCATCATAAAAAATGTGGTCTTTGAAAATGAAGGGTGACAGCATACAGTCCAACACCCCCCCCCCAAAAAAAACCCAGAAATTCTCATAAAACTGTAGGTAAGCTTACATTATATTATACAAGTTTTAAACCCTGGATCTGGGCCGAAAACATCACCTGCTTTAGGTCTTCAAATAGACTCTAAAAAATGATGCAATTGACCAGCAAAACACTTTTAAGATTTGGTTGTAATCTAGACTATGGACTTGGTGGTAACTGGTAAAGCAATTTGTGGTCTCTTTTTGTCTGTTTTAATTAGTGATATTTCTTGGTAGCTAGCCTTACAGGAGAAATTGAAGCACAGCTGCTGCCTTGTAAATCATGAATTGAAATAAGTGTTGTCCGGGGAATAACAAGAAGGCCCCAGAATAACTCCTCTAACAATCCTTCTTGCTTCCTCCACTGTAATCATTCCTAGTGGGCTCAGTGATGATTCACGCATTGAGGGCAGTGGACTTGGAATTCAAAGGCACAATAGGGCAGAAAGAAGCCCAAGCTCGCGGCTGGGAATCAGACTAGATGAATCAATGATAGCAAAGGAGGCCAGGAATATAAGCTTCGAGTCAGGGAGTCAAGGAGTTTGAGCTGTTGATCTGTTACAGATGTCACCACTCTTTTAGGACAATTCCTGTGGATTGTAGACCTGATAAATCACACTGTGTGGGCATTATTTCCTGTACCTCCCCACTCAATCCTCAACCATGGACATTTTTATTCAGATGAAATTCCATTAAAATAAATATTAAGTGATGACTTTATCAAGAGTACCAACACTGGGACCTTTAATTCTTAAAACATGTGTGTGTGTGTGTGTGTGTGTGTGTGTGTGTGTGTGTGTGTGTGTGTACATGAGTACGTGGACGCACATGAGTACGTGGCTGGGAATAAATTAGAGTAACGGTGTCAGGAAAAAGCACAGTTTAGCCTGAGGGGGCCTGTGGAAGCAGGAGGGTGTTGTTGCCAGGCCGTTTACCCTTTCCTTTTGCATTACTTAGTAATTTTGGAAAAAACGGAAGTAGAGACCTCAACAACACTTCTTACATCTCTCCAGCTCCTTCTGTGTCCCCTCTGGCTCAGGTTGTTATCATCTTGGGTCTGGATTACTGTTAACAGTCTCCTAATTTACCTTTCTGCCTCTAGTTCTCCTTCCTCTAAATCATCCAAGACATCTGGGTCAGAGTAATCCCTCCAGAGCATTGAACTGATTGTGCCAACTGTTTAGTCATAGATGTTCAGTCACATTTATTTAAATTCTCTTTTTCCCCTTAGTTCAGCATTTATTGCCATCCAGGATCTGCCTCTAATCCAGGTTTCCTGCTGATCTGCCAGCACTCCCTTCATATACATTCTCTTTTTGTTAAATAGGACTCACTGCTCCCCCAAGCACCCCGCTCCTCCCCCACCCCACCCCCAATGCTTCTGCCTCCAGGCTGTTCCCTAGTTGGTGGTCCTACACGACAGTGTCACATGTATCTAAATCATTGCCATCTTTCAGGGCCCAACTGAAAAGTTGCCTTGTCCATGAAATCTTTCCTGAACATTCCTCTCAAAATTCTGTTACCTCTTTTTCCACAGCATGTTGTGTTTTTACGCTTCTTGAGATACCTACCACTTTCTATCTTTGTCATTCTAACTTGTATACATTAAATGGGTTGGCCAGCCTGGATTTTAATCCCACCCAGGTCTGGTCATTCATGTGATCTTGGTTATTAACCTTTTTAAGTCTTGGGAACATCCTTGGTATATTGATAATAATTGTAACTATCTCATAGGTTTTTTTGAAGATGAAATGAGACAATGAATGTAATACTTAACTTGCTGCTTGACATAAAGTAAATGGTCAAGAAATTATGTTATTGTGTTTATTATTGTTATTGTTCTAATTCCTTTTCTAGACTCTAACTTCATTTAGGGTTAAATCTCTCTTTGAGGCAGGTATCAGCAAACTTTTTCTGTGCAAGTCTAGACCATCAACATTTTAGGCTTTGCAGACAACATATTGTATAATAATAGAAAACAGTATATGTTGGTTTCTCCCCCACTTCCCGGCACAAAGCTCCTAGAATTCTTGTAGTTTCCTAAGAGTGCTAGCAGCATCTTTGTTCTAATTAGTCTTTGACTTCAGTTCCTGACATGGGGCTGCTGAAATCCTTGTGAATTCCTGGATCTATGACAGCATTGTCTCTTATTCAAATGAAGCAACTCTGAGTGAGCTCCTTGGTGGGGGCTGGTCACCAGAAAGACCAAGCCATGAGTAGAAGCTTAAGATTTTCAGCTCTGCCCCCACCTCATTCTCCAGAGAGGGGAGAAGGGATGGAAATGGAGTTAACAACTCGTCATGCTTACATGACGAAGCCTCTATAAAAATCCCAAAACATAGGGTTTGGAGAGCTTCCAGGTGGGTGAACACATTCACACTAGGAGGGCGACACATCTCAAATCCATGGGGACAGAAGCTTCTGCACTTCGGACCCTCCCAGACCTCGCCTTCTGCCTCTCTCCATCTGGTTGTCCATCTGCATCCTTTATCATGTCCTCTAAATAACCAGTAAATGTAAGTAAGTGTTTCCCTGAGTTCTGTGAGCTGCTCTAGCAAATCAATCAAACCTGAGCACGGGATTGTGGGAATTCTGATTTGGAGCCAAGTTGGACAGAGATTGTAGATAACCTGGGGACCTACTGCTCGTGATTGGCATCCAAATTAGGGGCAGTTTCATGGGACTGAGCTCTTAACCTATGGGATCTGATGCTATCTTCGGGTAGAGAGCATTGGAATTGAGTTAAATTGTAGGACACCCAGGTGGTTATCTATAGAAAACTGCTTGGTGTGGGGAACCCCCAACAAAGCTGTTGTGTCAGAAGTGTTGTGAGTGTGTGGTAGTAGTGTGAGTGTAAAGGGGACTCATAGAAGGAAAGAAGTGAAGTTTTCCAAATACACATATTCTTTTTGTTTTGTTTCATTTTGCTTTTTTTTTTGTAATAACCTATGAAAATGTAAGATTCGTCCCTAGCTTCCAGGCCATACAAAAAACAGCCACAAGCTGACCGTAGTTTGCCAACTCCTGCCATGTAATCCACAGTGCCCAGATCAGTGCTTTATAATATAGAAGTTAACTGAGAAATGTCTGATGAATTAAATTAGTGACTAAATGATTGACCTCTGAGTGTGTCTGTTCTTTTTTACCTTTGGCAAATGATTCTACTTTGCTCCCTTTTCTCCTGCACCTTTCGGACTCCTGAGTATTTCCAGCGTTTCTGATCCTAGAAACAAGCTAGATGAAACCCCCAAAGCTTGGAGCCTGTGGTGAGTTGCCCCTTTACACAGCTGTCTGTCTCTGGGCTGGCAGGTAATCTCTAATCCACTCTAGCAGGGGCGCTGTATGCACAGGCAGCGAGGTTAAATTATTCTGAGAGGAAAGTGGTGAAAGTAGTAGAACAATATTAAATACTGTCTTATTGCATTTAGAAGGGAGCTACTTATGTTTCTCCATGAGTGTGTAAGGTCCTCTCTCCCTCACTGGTTTAATTGAAAGACAGATCCAATCTCACCGTGGCAAAAAAAAAAAAAAAAAAAAAGAGAGAGAGAGAATAATGGTATTAATGTAGTTTTTATTCCTTGCTAAAATTTACATATTGAGTACATTTACGTAGTAACTCCCGGGACAGCATACACCATTTTTAACTTTGTGCCTTGGTTTTATCACAACAGCATCAATTACCTCTATTAGGCATCTTTCCATTAATATATAGAAATGTAAGTGAGAATGAATGGCTTAACTCTGACAGTTTTTGTTACTGGCAATTCAGGCATTGGCTCTGCTTCCCTTAAAGAGTCTATTTTAGAAAGTAATTAATATGACATACTAAATGTGAAACAGACTATATCTTCACACTTATCTTAAATATTTCTCTTTAAATACTCAGTAATTGAGGCTGATTATCATTATTTATATTGGAACTCTATAATTTGCACATGTTTACTCACCAGAGAAATATTAAGAAATATCCATATAGATTATATTCCTTAAAACAAGACAATTTCATATTTTGGAAGGTAGTGAAATGATTTTTCCCTGAGAAATACAAAAATGTCCACTAGGAGGTGCTGCTGTATGCTGAATTAGCCAAAAGAGCCTGAAGAAATACAAAGCAACAATCATCTCACTCACAAATTCGTTATCATAATTTCTTAAGCAATTATTATTGGGAAGACAAATTTAAGAAATGATACATAAATTATTTATATATAATATTTAAGACGCTGTCGTTTGCAACATTTGTTTCATATATAGAAAGAAAAATGCCTTAGAAGAAATGCTAAAAAATCAATATTAATTTTTATTTTTTAATAAAACAACCAAAGGAATATATAAAAATAGAATATTTAAAAAATGCAAGAAAATCAGAGATAAAGTAGACATTTGACAATGATATGCTTTTAACAACATTAAAAAAACTTTTGATTAATATAACAATTATTGATCTGACAATTTGGTAAAATTTCATAGTAATCAAGCTAAGCCTTGAAAAATAGAGAAAAACTTAATTTTGATTCTGGCTCAAGATTCAAACCCTATACATTTTATTTCCAGGCTTATGGAAAAGCTATAGTTGCCGAAATATAAACCATAACTGTAAACGTTATGAAACATACTTTCATTTACTTTTTAGGATTGACATGTTGAAAGTTCAGCCGTTGTGTTGGTTATGACAACAGCCAAGACTCGTTCAAGAAGGCTAGGAGGCAGTAAGATCTTGCCTTCTGTTTGTATAGTCACTACAATGTTATAGAAAGGTAAAGTTGAAACACCATGGAATATTTCTCTTTTAACATTAGTTTCCTTTTTTTTTTTTTTTTTTGCAACCTATGGGGAAAGAGAGTTATTCAAACTGCAGACTGTGTACCTTTTCCCTCCCAGGCAGCAAAGCACACAATGAGAGTATTACTGCTTTTCTGGTACTTCTCTCTTATGGAACAAATTTGCAAGGTCTGCGGCAGTGATTCATAGTTTGGGAAAGACACACCTTCCAGAAGCAAAGATGAAGAAAGAAGGATATTATATGTTTAGTTTTTGCTATTTTTATCCTTCTGGTTTTTAGTTAAATTGTAACTTACAATCATTTGGTTATGGTGACCCATTAATTCGCCAAACAGAAGCTCCATTTGAGTCAAAGACTCTTTTTTTTCAAACTTAAAAGAAAATGAATCTGTATGTTCTTATGCTTTCCCTGCAGTACCTTCTGTTATTTTACTAATGCTCAAAGTCTATCCAATAGGCCAGGACCTACTTGGAATAAAAATTTAGAGTTTCGCGTGAATAGATAAATAGTGGTTAGTGTTTTTGTTAAAAATGGACAAACACAAAAACCAAATTAGCTTTTTTCCTGTCCCTTGTTTATAACATGCACTAAAATTTACTGTTGTACTTAGAAAATATTTTTAAGGTTGAAACTGACTTTATCGGTACTAAAATATTTGGACCTTCTGGTATATCATATGGCAGGTACCTTGTGCTTTATAAAAATAACCATTTATATATGTAATCATGCATGTTTTCTTTAACATCTGCCTCTCCTACTGGACTACAAACACCTCAAGGACTGTTTTATATAAAGTGTCTATACAAATAGGTGCTTAGAAATTTTTGTAGAATGAACTAGCAAATGAATAAATAAAGATAAACATTGCTGAATTAAACAAATGAAATATCAGCCAAGGATAAATTCAATCTTAGTTAAAAAATAATTTGTCAACTGTGAGTCAACTAGAATATTCCTAAGACTAGGTCCAGCAGTCCAGCTGTAGGAGAATCATTTAAGATGCTAAGGAACTTATTATCTTGCCATGTTTCCTAAATTTTCCAGATCCTTAATGCCTCTTCCAGAACACGGTTTTCAGCATCTTGTTTCTTGACTCTGCTGTTTCTTAGCGATTAACCCAATGCTGGATAACAGACAGCTGCATAGTACTTTCAGGTCTCATCTCCGGCCTCCAGTCACACTAGATATTCCAAGTCCATGAAAACCTAAGTGATTTAGTTGATGCCAGTCGTATTTATTGAATGCTTTCTTGCGCTTGGTTCTGTGCTATATTCCGTACATCACGGTGTTTTATTCCTTTGCTCCTCTGATAATGGCAATCTTTCTACCTTGATTATTTTTCCTTCCTTTTTTTGTCGGTATTACCATGTAACCACTACTCATCCTTTAAGACTTATCTCAGGCCTCACCTACCCCATAGATCCTTTCTTGAGCCATAAGGCTAGGGTCTCATAAGATATTATGCATAGCTCTGTTACAAAATTATTTTATTTTAGTACCTACAAATATTATTTGCTTATTATCTATATCCAATAATAGACTATGAGTTCCTCAAAGCAAATTAGTCAGAAGCGACTTGATGAGAATTAGCTCGTATTTCCATGATCAAATGCACCAATCTACCTGTATCTGCATCCAAATTCTCTGACCTACTTCCTGTATAATGATGGGTTGCCGCTGATTCATCTAAGGCCAATCTATCTACTTAGGCACTTCTCTTGCACTTGATTTATAGTTTGTCTAAGTGTGGAATTCTAGTTTGGAAATATATTTTTTTTAGAATTTTGAACGCTTTCCTCCATAGTCTTTTTGTTCGGAGGGTTGCTGAAAAATCCAAACCATTCCTATCATTCTTTTAAAAAAATTTTCTGCACTATAGAAAAATTTAATATCTACAAAGAGAGAATAATAGAATGATCCCCATATAGCTATTACTCTGCTTACATAATTATGAATTCATAACCAATCACGTTGCATCTATAGCCCACCCCCACTTCCTACCCTATTTCCAATTACTTTGAATCAAAATCCAGGCATCATACTGCTTCATTTGTGAATATTCAGTGTTTATCTCTAAAGGAGATAAAGGATCATATTTCTGATCCTTTACATCTAATGTTTTAAAATTCTCTCTGAAAGTTTTTAGGAAATTACTTTTCCTAGAGTCTTGAAATTTTGCAGTGATATGCTCATTGTGCCTGTTTCTGTGAGCTCCTTCTAATTGTAATCTTATGTTCTTTAGTTCTAAAAAATGTTCTTGAATTGTATCATTGAAGACATCTTGCCTCATTACTCATTTGCTAGACCTTCTGGAATGGTGCTCTAACTTTTCTTTCTGTTTTTCATCTCTTTGAATTTTGTTTCATTTTCCAAGAGGTTTTCTCAACTTTATCTTCCTATTTATCAAAGTTTTCATTTTTCTTATTGTATTTTTAGTGTCTTAGAACTCTCTTCCATGTTCTCTGAATGTTTCTTTTTCATGGCATTTTGTTTTTGTTTCACAGGTGCAATATATTCTCCCTCCCCTTTTTCTTTTTGATAACAGGATGATACAATTTTGAAGTTTTTCTCTCCTCCCAAGTTGCCTTTTTTTTTTTTTCTTTTTCTGTTTGCTTATTTCGGTTTCCATCTTCTATGGTAGGTGTTTTCTTCACTGAGCTCTTAATCCTTGGTTGTCCTCTCATGATCGAGAAAGTGTAAGACTAAAAATGGAATCACACACTGAAGATGTGAGAAGGACTTTTCAACTTTGAGCTTCACTGCATTGGAATCTGGGGGACCATTTATAGGGGAACCTCTAACGTCAGTGTCTTTCGGTCTTGATCTTAGGCAGGTCAGAATCTGTGGAAAAGAGTTTTCCAGGTTCTTTTCTGGAGGGTAAACATGGCTGTCAACACATTGGGAGTTGCGTTAGGGAAGAAGGCCGGGGTGTCCTCAATCTGCCATCGCTAGTCTGCGTTCTCATGGCACCTCCCTTCTATTTCATCTAGACTGGAGGGAGGACCTGTTTCTCAAACGGCTTTCCCCACATTCTGTTTCCGATTTTTCTGGTGTTGCCAATTTCTGATCCTTTTGAGGCTGTGGTGCAAATCATGTTGATTTTGAACTTTCCTTGCTGCCAGCTTGGGATTTGGGTTTCTTGGGAGATGCTAAAGCAGTTATCACACACCCATCTGCTTTCCAATTTCCAAAATTTTGTTGCTGTCATTTCCTCTACTGTTTTCCCTACACTTGTAGAGTGAGATATTAAATAAATTCTATTACACTTTCGTGGGGTTTTGGGTGGAAGAAAAATAGATGTGTGTATTCATATCATCTTAACCTGGAAGAGTCCACCACTCTTTTTTCGAACGTTAAAATCCTACAACCATTGTTTGATATAAAGACGAGCCCCGTTCCTTGTGGTGGGTTTACCGCTAGGATTTTTGACAGCCAGAGCCGGCAACGGGCCTCCGAACCTCTTGGATTTTCAGTGACAGAGAAAGCCACTAGCAGAGGCTGGGCACACCAGATGATAATGTCTCCTGGTAATAGGCCACCAGGGCTTTGGAGATGGACTGGCAGGTTGCATGAGTCTGAGCCACGTAACCACCTTCTTGCCACCGGCGGAGTACACCAGAGTGACCTGAGCTTTGCGCAGAAGCAGAATGGGTTCCAGGAGCTTGTATTGCAGCGGGTGACTCAGTGGGCTCCAGGGGCTCCGGGTTCACCTTGTTGAGGTAGATGATGTGTTTGCCCGCACCAAGGCTGTGACCATCTTCTTGCGTTCCAGGACCTGAGTGGACCACAGAGGGTGCTGGGACAGCCTGGCAGCGGGTGTAGACGTATACCTTGAACCTGCAGCTCTGCAACTGGAAAAAGAATTCCTTCCTGACTTGAATTCTGGGATACCACACTTGCCTGTTTTGCTTTTTTCCTTACCTCACTGGCCACTCCATCAAAAACAATTATTTAAG
>NW_011888848.1:903374-904849 GCF_000151845.1 Pteropus vampyrus
GTGAGTAGTGTTTTCTAAATGCCAGGCACTGTTTGAGATAATGACAAACAATAGTGAACAAAATAGACAAGTTTCTGTCTTCATGGACATCTCTCTTTTTCTTTGCTGGGTTCATCCTTTTTCTGACCCCTGAATTATGTAGGGCCCCAAGGCTTGGTCCTTAGACATTTTGTTCTTCCTAATTGCTCTTATTCAGTTCCATGGCTTTGTAAACATAAAATGGTAACTCCAAATTTATATTTCCAACCCTGATCTCTCCCCTGAATTCTAACCTCATGTACCATTGTCTGCTCAGCCTCTTCCCTTTATGTCAGCAGTGGGCTGAATCGTGTCCCCACAAAAGACATGTCAACTCCCAATCCTCGCACCTGTTACCGTTCTCTTATTTGGAAAAAGAGTCTTTGTAGATTTAAGTAAAGATGTCGAGATGAAATCATTCTGGATTATCTAGATGGAGCCTAAATTCAGAGACAAGTATCCTTATGAGAGACGCCCAGAGGAGAACATAGACCCAGAAGAAGGCAATGCAAAGATGGAGGCAGAGACTGGAATGGTGTTACTGCAAGTCAAAGAATGCCAAACGTCACCCACCAGAAGTGGAAAGAGGCAAGGAACACATTCTCCCTTAGAGACTTTAGACGGTGTGTAACACCTTAATTTTGGACTCTGGCCTCCAGAACTGTGAGAGAATGAATTTCCATTGTCTTCAGCCACCAAGTTTGTGCTGATTTAGTACTGCACCCTCAGGAAACTAATGCAATGTCTAATAGGCATAATAACCTTATATATCCAAAACAGAATTTTTGATTTTGTATTGGCCTCCTTGATCCTAGCTCTTCTTTCCTCTCTGGTTCTTCTTGAATTCTTCCCCATTCGGTAAATAAGATATCCCCTCATGACTTAAGATTTTATTCCATTGATTTTTAAAGAATTTTTATTTAAATTTACAGAAGTCTTTTAAAAAAAAAAAGCACAAAGAAGCAAAGACATTACAAGAAAACTACAGACCAATGTCCCTTTTGAATATAGACACAAAAATCCTCCACTATAATAACAAACCAAATTAAAAAATATATTAAAAGAAATATACCATGACTAAGCGGGATTTACACCAGGAATGCAAGGTTGTTTCAACAGAACAAAAATCAATTAATGTAATTTCAATAGAATAAAAAACAAAAACTGCACAGTTATCTCAATATATATGGAAAAAGCATTTGACAAAAACCAATATCCTTCCATGATAAAAAACAGTCAACACACTAGGAATAGAAGGGAAATTTCTCAACCTGATAAAGGGCTACAGCTGATTATACTTAATGGCAAAAGACTGAATGCCTTCCATTGAAGATCAGGAACAAGGTAAGATTTCTTTTGGCACTCCTAGTCAGCATTTTACTGGAGGTTCTAACTAGGGCAATTAGGCAAAAAGAAAAAGAAAAGGAAAGGAAAGGAAAGGAAAGAAAGAAAAAAAA
>NW_011888848.1:904899-950478 GCF_000151845.1 Pteropus vampyrus
CTCCTAGTCAGCATTTTACTGGAGGTTCTAACTAGGGCAATTAGGCAAAAAGAAAAAGAAAAGGAAAGGAAAGGAAAGGAAAGAAAGAAAAAAAAATAAGAGGCCTCTAGAAAGGGAGAGGTTAAAACTATCTCTATTTGCAGATGCCACAATCTTGTATGGGAAAATTCTAAGGACTGTACTAAAAACTACTATAATTAATACAATACAGAAAAGTTCAGAAGTTTTCAGGATATAAAATCAATAAACAAAAATCATTGATTTTTCTATGTCCCAAAAATAAACATTCTGAAAATGATACTAAGGAAACCATTTCATTTATAATAGCATTGAAAAGAATAAAATACTTAGGTATACATTTAACAAAAAAAGTGCAAGCCATGTACATTGAAAACTACCAAACATTGTTGAAAGAAAAAGGATTTAAATAAATGGAAAGACATCCCATGCTCATGATTGGAAGACAACATTTTAAAAATGGCATTAGTTCCCAAATTGTTCTATAGATTTAAGACAATCCTAATCACTATCATAGCTTTTTTTCTTCCCACCAAAATTGATAGGTTGAGTTTAAATTTATGTGGAAATGCGAGGGAGCCTAAATAGTCAAAAAAATCTTGAAAAGAAGAACAGAATTGGAGGATTCACATTTCCTGAATTCAAAACTTACTGCAGAGCTATAATAACCAAGATGATATGGTACTGGCATAAGGATAGACATATATGTTAATGAAATAGAATTGAAAGTGTAGAAATAAACCCTTACATTTGTACTCATTTCATTTTGACAAGAGCACTAAGACCATTCAAATGGGAAAATAATAGTATTTTTAACAAGTGGTGTTAAGACAACTGAATATCCACATGGAAAAGAATAAAATTGGACTTTAATCTCTCACCATAAAAAAACTTAACTAAAAATAGAACACTTAAATGTAAGAGCTAAAATGATCAAATTCTTATAAGAAAGCATTGTAGTAAATTCTCATGACTTTAGGTTCGGCAGTGTACAAACAACAAAAGAAAAAGTGGCTAAATTGGACTTCATTGAAATTTAAAACTTTTGTGCTTTGAAGCACCATCAAAAAAGTGAAAAGACAACCCATTGAATGAGAGAAAGTATGCACAAAACCTATCTGGTAAGGAAATTATATTCGGATTACATAAAGAACAATTCAATAGTACAAAGACAACAACTTACAAATGCGTAAAAGATTTGAACAGACATTCTGGTTAGGCAAAATAGTGGTCCCTCAAATATGCTCATGTCCTAATCCCTGGAACCTATGCATATACTAAAAACTTTGTACACTTTAAATGGGTAAGTTTAACGGTATGTGAGTTTGACGTCAATAAAGCTGTTTTTGCTTTAAAGAATAGTTTAATGAACTCCTGTACATTTTTTACCCAGTCTCACCAATTGTTTACATTTTGCTCCATTTACTTTGTCATATTCTCTCTCTCTCTCTCTCTTTTTGAATGTACGTATACATGTATGCATATGCACATATCTTTTCTGAATCCATTTGAAAATCATTCGAGATGATTGTGGAATACCACTCAAAACTTAAAAAAAAAAAAAGCTATTGATACACACAGCATTAGATGAATCTCATAATTACGCAGAGTGAAAGAAGCCAGGTGAAAAAAAGAGCACATACTGCATGCTTCCGTTTACATAAAACTGTAGAAAATGCAAACCAATCAATAGTGACAGAAAGCAAATCTGTTGTCGTCTGGGGGATGGGATGGGAGGCTGAGAGAGTGAGAGAGAGGGATTACCAAGGGGCACTTACACACGAAAAACTTTTGGGGGTGATGAATATGTACTTTATTTTGATTGTGGCGATAATTTTATGAGTCTATGTATAGGTAAAAATTTACCAAACTCTATACTTTAATTATGTACAGTTTATTGCATATCAATTGTACCTCAATAAAACTGTTAAAAACTTTTCAAGTTGTACACTTTAAATATAAGCAGTTTATTATATATCAATTGTATCTCAATAAAGCTGCTAAAAGAGAGGACGAATGAAAACTAAAAAAATACATTTAAATCGTAAGGAAAGGGCTTATTTCCTTAATATAAAATCTCCACCAAATTAATAAGAAAAAGACCAAAAACACAACTGTAAAACTAGTAAAGGATATGAGCAATTCATGAAAAAGGAAATATAATTGCCTCTTAAACCTAAGAAAACATACTCAACCTCACTCGTAAAAAGAAAAATTCAAATTAAAGTATCACTGACACGATTTTCCACTATTAAATGTCCAAACATTTCATAAACACTACATTGGTATGAGTTTGGGGAAACAAGTAATAGTTTCCCCCATAGATGGTAAGTGTATGGACTGGTACAACAGCTAGGTAGGATACCTTGACCTTGACAGAGAATATGTATCTGATTGCTGCATCCTTGTGCACACCTATTCCACTTCTTGAAACTTTTTTCTACAGACATACTTGTATAAGTGCAAAATGACCTTTGTTCAGTGATATTCATGGAGGTTTTATTTGTAGTAGTTAAAAAACTGGCAACAAACTGAATTCTTGTCCATAGGAGATTGGTGAAATTGGTTAAAAAAAAAAAAAAAAGAATAAGAAAGTTCTTTATAAGTAGGACTAGAATAAATTAATCTTAAGTGAAAAAAGCAGGGTGCAGAACAGTGTGTATAGCATGCTACCCTATGGATTAAAAATAAGTCTACAAATGAATATTTGCCACATATACATAAGATTGTGTGGAAAGACACACAAGAAACTGGTTAACTGTGGTTGCCTCTCGGGAGTGGTTTGAGGAAAGATTCGGGAATAAGTCTTTCCTACCTATTTTTTATGACTTGAATTTGATTCATTTGAATGTATTTCCTATGTTTAAAAAAAGCCTCTTGATTACTGATACTAATAAACCGCTCTGGGGCTGCAGAAGTCTTAGCTCATAAAAGAATTTCTTTTGTTTTACAGTTCTCCCCCTATTCTTCCCTCTCTCTCTCCATTCTTTCCCCCAACATTTAAAAAAGAATTTTATTTTTAAGCCAACATTTCTGGGGGTTTTGCAGCAGGAAAATATTTCATATTTTCAGATTACATAGTTCATAATATTTCCAGATATTGAAGTTCTCATTATTTCTTAAAATATTTCTAGGGGTGGGAGCTTAGTAAAAAGGGTCTACATTTGTGCTATCATTTTTTAAATTCCAATTTGATGGGTTAAACTCATATCTCATTATTTTAATTTGCACATTCTAGATTGTAATGGATTTGAAAACTTTTTCAAAGTTATAAGGTCATTTGAGTTCTTTTTTATCTTTCTGTTTTTTCATTTACATTAGTAATACATTGATTGCATTTTCATGCAATATGATTCAAATCATATTGAAATATAAAATATTTGTTAATATATGGTGTTAGGTAAGGACTTTAACTGTATTTTTTAGCATTAATAATTTAATAATTTTTTTCAATCATTTTTTGAAAATGTACTCTTTCTGTATTGATTACAAAAATGCTTCACTAATTCTAAATATTTACATATTCTTGGATGTATCATAGAATTTAGAATTTGTTTCATTGACTTATCTGTTTAGTATCATGTCAGAACTTTGTTCAGTTACTTTTGATTAAGAGTTTTAATTCCATTCTTTGTCTTTTTGTTGTATAATTTTGGAAATGGAATTTTAAACAGAGTTACATTAAATTTATAATAAAATGTAGAAGATTTGAAATTCTATAATACTCATTCTTCTCATCTGAGAACAAGGTATTTTACTCCATTTATTTAGGACCACTTTTATATTTCTCAATGAAATTTTTCTTCACATCGGCACTGCAGATTTTTTGTTAAGTGTACTCTAAGGTATTTGGGATTTATAGCCCTTTCCCCAATGATTAGATTACTTTATTGTGCTCTTTCAACTTTGTGTCATATTGTATCACTCAGCATCCCTCCGCTGCCGGCAATTCCCTTGCCGTCAGAGTGGCTGATGGGCGCTTTGAATGCCTCAGGTCTGATGGATATTATTTATTCTTCTTGTGCTCGACTGGACCACCTCTTAGTCTCCCTTTATGGCCTGTAGAGAGTTTACAGTGACCCACTACTGGACCAGGGATGAGAATCTGTGATAGCTCTTCTTCATTTACATAACTAGCTGGCTGGTTGCCTGCCAGCTTTTTCAGAGCCACGCCACCGAGAACTCACCACTTGTGCTTCTGATCCCTGCTTGGATATCTGATTCCAGGCACTTCCTTCCTCACAGAGCTTATCCCCACCAAGGGCCCCTTGAACAACCCTAGAAAAAAGTCAATTGCTTGTTTCCGATTGAACCCAAGAATTGTTCCTATATTGATTAAAAACCTATATGAGATCACAGAACATATAAAAGAGGCCCTCGATCAGAAAATTTAAAAAAGAAAGAGAAAAGCAAAGACAATAGCCTCTTTCTATTGAAGCTCTCTATGCCATGCACTTTCTAAATGTTTATTTTTTGGATAAGATAAAATATTTTATTTAAAAAATGTTCTTTTCCATTTTTTTATTTCTAAAAAAATTGTGGTAAAATACATGAAACAAAATTAATGACTTTAAACTTTTTAAATGTACAGATCGATTGTGCAAAGTACATGAACATTGTTGTGCAATTGATCCTTAGAACATTTTCATCTTCAAAACTGAAACTCTATATCTATTAAACAACATCTCCCAGTTCCCCTCCACCCACCCCAGCCCCTGGCAACCATCATTCTACTTTGTTTCTGTGAGTCTGACTACTCTTGATACCTCATATAAGTGAAATCAGATATTATTTGTCTTTTCGTGACTGGCTTATTTCATTTAGCAGAACATCCTCAAGGTTTATCCTTGTTTAGCAGGTCAGAATTTCCATCTTTTAAGATTGAATGCTATACCACTGTATGTACATGCCAAGTTTTGTCTATTCATTACTCCATTGATGGACATTTGGACAACTTCTACTTTTTGTCATTGCAAACAATGCTGCTATGAACATGGGTGTATAGATACCTCTTCGAGACACATGCTTTCAATTACTTTCTAAGTGGTTTAGTAGATTTATCTCTTTTGATCTTTACAACTTATGAATCAAGTACTATTAATATCCTAATTTTACAGATATGGAAACTGAGGTACATAGAGGTTAAGTAATTAAGTAATTATAATTCTAGAACTCTCATGTTTAATAACACGCTACACTGTTTTCCAAAAGAGAGATCTAGGGAATGGAAAATAAGGGAAATGAAAATCATGTTCGCATTGCTGACCTACAAAGCAAGAGGCAGGCATTAATTTTTATCATGCGCCGTATTCAAAGAACAATACAATAAAAAATATATTCAGGTTATTTCTATTCCAACAGAATGAATTATAAAATTAAGAGCTATTTAGGTAATTCTTGAAAACATCCTACTTTTGTGTTACCTTTCAAATATAATTCAGATAATTGCTTTGTTTATATAAACAACTTTCTGTTTATATAAACACAGCCATAATGAAATAGATGAGCTGAAAAGAGGGAAAAAGGATGACTGCTCTGTGAAAAGCTCATGAAACAGAGATCTTTGTTTAAATTGTTAGTATCTGCGAGTATTACTTTAGAGTATATCTTATATAGTAAAATGTAATGATTTGAAATATTACTCTAGGAAGCTTGAACAACAGACTCTTCATAGTTTAAGCAGCCAGTGTGTGGTATGGAAAACTGGTGATGGCAGTGATCCCATGATCTGCATTCCTTGATTTGACTATGTCTTAACTTGTATATATCACATATATGCTTTTGCAGTATAAATTCCAAGAGAGAAACAACATGACAAATGTTAAATTGTGTTCTGGGGAATGTTTTTTAATAGGATGTCTATAAAGTGTGTGTGTGTGTGTGTTGCATATATCTCAATATTTTTTCTTTTTCATTTTTTTCAACTTAGCTGCACATTAAGATCATCTGTCTTCCTTAGGTCTCAAAACACTGCTGGATTCTCAGGATGGGGAAATAAATATATTTTTGTTTCCTGCCCCCCCCCAATAAATTATTTGAGTTGTTGTTTTAAGCTAAATTGTATTTCACTTCCTTTTGGATTTTTTTACCATGGACTTTTTTTTAGTTGCTGTAAAATTTATACCTAGCAAACACATTTAAAAAAAAATGTGAAGTCCTTTATAGAGATAGAAATCACTGAATACTTTTTTTTTCCCCACAAAATTATCCTCAAGGTAGATGAAGAATGTTTTACTAAATTCGATGCGGTTTGGTTGTACAAATACATATGCAGCAGTGGATAAATAAAATATTTAAGGAAATCTTAAAATAGTTAAATCAATACTCTACTATAGAGAGAAATACAGAGATTAGAGTTTAAGTTTTGATAACATTTATATGATGGAATTTAGGGTGAAAGTGTTGGTATCTCATTATAGGGGCATAGACAATAATATTGTAGTAATTTTAATTGTCAAGGTTGGTTTTTTTTTGGCTATATGACAGAAACCCAACTCAAATTTGTTGAGATAAAAAGATGATTTTAATTGCTCACTGAATCTTAGACAGGGTTGAACATACAAAACTGGGTCCTGGGCCTGATGAACAGCTGGAACCAGGACCTCCAGCTGCCACTATAATTTCTCTTTATCTGCAAGTTTACTTCCTTCTCTTTAACTGTAGATCAGACTCCTCCGTGAGGCAGGAAGCATGGCCCACTGACAACTCCCTAAATTTTCCACCATTAACTACTGTACCAGATGCTGTTGCTGCCCTGGCCATGTCTCCTTGACCCATGTGTAAGATCTCCTGCAGCTGGAGACTTGCTCCCCCATCTGTACCAGACTTTGTACCTTAGGAACCTGAATCTTTCTACCTGAGGACAGTGGCTAAGGGCTGAGATAGGCCAAAAGTGCAAGGTGGTTTATATGTAACCCCATTAGCCAAAACAGGGATGGGAATTGGTGCAGAAATACCTTACTTTCTCATTCATTTGGATGGAGGGTGGGATAATTCTGAGTTTTGTTTAACAGGCCTGTTAGAGGGGTCCCAGCAGGACGAATGCCTTACTGCTTTCTTCCTTTCCATGTCTCTCTTCTAACTCTCTTACTTTGCTCCCAGGGATCATCTACCAAATAAACCACTTGTACTCAAATCTTTGTTTTAGAATCTTTTTGGGGGGAAACCCAAAGTAAGACAACCAGCAAACAGTAACTGTGATACAGGTTTCCTTTGTGACCCAGTGCAAAAACCATGGAGAAATTCTTAGATTGACCCATCTTGGATCAATTGCTTACACTTGGCCACTTAGTTGTTAGCCATGGTGCAAGGACATGGTAGCCATCACTTAGTTGGAATATGGGATAAAGTACTCAGAGTCATGGCTAAAGGGAGTGGAGAGAAGGGGCAGATCTAAGATTCAGCAGGATATTATTTGCAGAAGACGGGATATGTGTTGAGATGATGCACTGTTGGATATATAAAACAGTAGGTCTTTACTCATATGATAGTTAATAGCATGTTTTATTACATGTTTGCAATGAGGCTATTCTTTGTAATTTTGTTTTTAAATAATTTCAAATTTACAGAAAAGCTACAAAAATAATATGAGCCACTTATTGCTCAGATTTACCAAGATTTTATATTTTGTCCTATTTTTAAAATTTGTTTTTAGTTTTTAATTTTCTTTCTTTTTTATTTAGGTATAATGGACATAAAACATTATATTAACTTCAGGTGTATAACATAATGATTTGATGTTTGTATATGTCTTATTTGTTTTTATAATATTCTCTATGTATACATACATATACGTGTGTACATACACATACATATGTACATACATACATACATACATACATACATACAATTGACCCTTGAACAACACAGGTTTGAACTGCACAGCTCCACTTATACGCAGATGTCTGACAACAATACAATTGGCCCTTTGTATCTGCTCTTTTCGCATCCACAAACTTAGCCAACTGCGGATGGAAAACAGCATTTTCACATTCCCAACCTCAAATTCCCAGCCATGGATTCCCAATGGCAGATCGAAAATACTGTTTTCAGTCAGTAGCTGGTTGAATCCAAGGATGCTCAGGGCTGACTGTAGTTAAGTTTTTGGGGAGTCAAAAGTTATATCTGTATTTTTGACTGCTGGGGTGGGGGTGTGGTCAATGTCCCTAACTCCTGTGTTCAAGGGTCAACTGTTTACACACACTCATACATATGCCTTTATAGGTGTATATGTATAAATATATATATATCTCATGTATTTTTTCTCTGAACCATTTGATAGTGTTAGGGATACCATGCTCCTTTACCCCTAAATATTCCATTGTGTATGTGCTAAACACAAAGAATTCTCTTACAAAATTTAATGTAGTCATGAACACAGGGAATTTATCATTGGTTTTGTACTATTATCTAATCTGTAGTCTATATTCAAATTTTATTAATTATTTTAATAGTATTCTTATAGCTATTTTCTCCCTAGTTTAGGATCCAAGAGCATGCAATATTTAATTGTCAGGTCTCTTTACTCTCCTTTAATATGCAACAGTTTCATCAAACTTTCTTTGACCTTGGCATTTTTGAAGAGTACGTGCCAGGTGTTTTATAGAATGTCTTTCAATTATGAAATCAATATGTTTTTAACTAGGGGTATATGGGAAATGGAGAAGGAAGTAGCAATGAGCAGGGGCTCCACAAATAGTTTTGATAGTCAGCTTATCAACTTTGAAGTGGTTTTCATTCTACCTTCTATTATACCTAGATCTAGAGAGACTAAAACTAGAGAGAGAATGTTCATTGATGTAAGCTATATAGCACAGTATTATTGGAACATGTAGGAACATGTGGATGTAATCAAAGTGTCAGTGATGAATTCTTCAAATAATTCTTTTTTAAAAATATAATGCTGTTCAAAGGTGGTCTCTAACCAAAACTTCTACACAGTGAGTGGGTATGTTGAATATATCAAAGAAATTTATAGCTGAGTGGAACTAGATATTATTTAGTGCATTTTACAAAACAAGAACTTTAGACTTACTGAGCTTAAGAAATTTGACTATGGTAGAAAGCCAAGATCGGATCCCACATCATCCTGATTCCTTGCCCAGTGCTCTTTCTTATTTTGCCCCGAGCAATCAAAATTATGCTACTTAACTGTAGTTCTCATTATGAATCCCATTTGTGATTGGATGAGACTCCAATTTTCAATGTGTTTGATTCATCTCTTAAATAAATGAAACAAATAAAACTTTACCATGAAAGTTCTCACTTTAAAGGTATTACTTGAAATTGTTACTAAAATTAGTAATTATTTTGTGCCTTGAAACATTCACTCTGCCAATAGAAATGCTTCCATAGCTAAATAAACAATGATTTTAACACATTAATTTCTGATGGTTAGATTTTTATACTTTAAGTAGAAAAATGGAGTCTCCATTAATTTTATTAACTTAAGAACAATGCCCTCCAATGGAATGCAGACCTAATCCTCTCATTAATGACAAAAATTTTATATAGAGCACTTCCTTTAATAGGGAGAAATGGTTGAAATGCAGTCTGGTGTAGTAGGAAGAGCATGAGCTTTAATCAGTAAAATAGAGCTTCAAATTTCGTAGAAGCCAATACTAGAAGTATGGCCTGAACAAGTTGAGTAATCTTTCTGAGCTTCAGATTTCTCATCTGTGTAATGGTAGAAAGACTACCAATTATTTGAATCTCTGTTGAAACTAAGTACTTATTCTTCAGAATGTGAGAAAATGTCTTTTAAAGTGTCTGACATGGTGGAAGCTCTCAGATGTGATTATTTTGAACTGGGTACTTGCCCAAGTGCTATGAGTAGGTATTAAGGAGCGTCATTTAAGGTGAGGAAGCTGATCCTACCAGCTAATGCTAAAAATAATCCAAGATGGTCATAAACAGTCCATACAGTTATCCCTTAAACTTGCTTTGCCTAGGTTTGGGGCTAAGTCCCACTTTTCTGGTGGGGCGGTTGCATTAAAAGAGATAAAACTCCTTTCATTCTTTAAAGCTGCCCCAGATTTTAATTTTCATTAGATTTCATTGGCATAAAAATGTTTTGAGATGGAGCTCCTTATTATAGGACTTGTTCTGCACTCCCATAGGGTGTCCATCGTTGTATTTATGTATTTTTTTTCTTAATTGAAAATATGACCCAGGTGTTCATGGTCTGTTAGTGAAACTAGATATAGTAAAGAGATTTCTTGAAATTTTAAATCATCTCTGTTATTTTTTAAATTAACTTTCTCATCTCTACAGAAAATTGGTAAAATAAATTTCCTAGTCTTTCATAGGACTATTTCTTTCCTGAAAATCAGTAATGTCAAGGTAGACATGAATTACAAAGGTCTGAAAATGGGACCTGTAATGGAAACTGTAACTCGACCAGGTAACGACAATATTGCAAACGTGGAGCTGATACAAACTCAGTCAGTCTTCACCCAAATGAACTTCTCTGCTTTCAAGTCTCATGGAATTGCTCCTCCATATTCTTCTTTTCCTGTTTGAACAGAAAAGATATCAACAGTATTAGCAATTATCTGTGTGAATAAGCTGCTTTTGAGTTTGACAAATTTTCTTGGAAAAACGCTTTAAAAGCAATTTGCCCAACATAGGAGGATTATCGAATTGCTAATTTGGGACTAACAGGGGAGTCAGGAGTCCAACCTCCAGTTGCTACAGGCATTCCCTCTACAGTCTCTCTAACAGATGCCCAACCAGGCTCTTTATCATTCAAAATGATAAAAGAAGTCATTCTAAGGAAAAAGATGAATTTCTGTATTTTGGTTTCCACAATCCTTTCCACTTAATCATTGTCTTTCAGAAACAGAAAATATAAAATGAAAGTAAACTAGAATACTGTTGAAAAATATCTGTATCTATATAATTAAAGAAAGACATACTGTTTGCTCTTCTTTTTATTGCATTAATTTTTATTTATTCTAATGGCATACATACACACAGAAACGCACATACACATATGCTAACGAAGAATACACGCATGGACACAAACAGACACATGCGCACTCATATACTTTGTTTCAGGCCTCCTCAAATGATTTTTGTAAAGAGCACTTAAACTATTACATAAAAATGTGGTGTTGAGACTGCTGAGCCTGATAATGAAGAGTGGACATTTACACATGGCAGTGACATGCTAGATAGACACAACAGTGGCTCAGTCCCCAGGTGTGATTTGCATGCTCTTGCAGGGAGCTCTCGATCTTTTGCTACACTGAGCTCCCTCTCCTGGTGTCTCTATTTCAAAAAGAGCCCAGCAGGTGAGGGGAAAACTGTAACAGCTGAAAATAGAGCCAAATATGACAAAAAGTACAAATGGGTGTGTTAGGTTTTTGGTGGTATGTTGTAAGCGTTATTTCTTGGTAGTCGCATGTAGTAGAGAATGTTCTTTTATGCCTGCTTTGTTATCTGTCCCGTGGGAGACTGTCTGATGATCAGTCTTGGTCTGATTGAGCCTGCTGGCCAAACGCTACTGCTGACATTGGGCTGCAGTTTCCACAAGTGCCTCATTTTACACATGGACGGTGTGAGAGGTAGAGGAATGATGGCAGAGAGCCGGGAGAGAACAGCTGTCTGTCACATAGTAAACAGGGACGGCTGCAGATCAAGGCCAAGCTGGAACACATGGCGGGCTGCAGGGACAGAGCAGGCAGAGCTGCTGAAAATTGAATCCTTCCTCCTAGCTCCTGACCCTATCAAATCACAGCGCAGGAATTATTCTTAATAGAGTTAGAGTTCTTAATTTTTATTTTCTCCACACATTTGCTTTTGATTTTACTCACAGTAACCAAAAGAAGGCTTGACAAGCAAAGAGATTAATATTTCAGGACTCTGAGTGCAAAAGTCTCCATGAAAACCTCACTATGCTAACTAATAGGCACTCATAGAATTCAGTTTTATTTTCCATGGCTTGAGTCTCCTTGTGTCTACCTTTAGAATGAGTGCTCTTATTCCAACTATTATTAAGCACTGAGCCTACTTTGTGGTGATTACTATTTATTATTTACCAGTGAGTCACAAAATGAAAGATTAAAGTTACCATATGTTTCCTTGCTTTTGAAGATGACTTAAAAAAAAAAAATAACAAACTCAGTGACTGCAGAAATGAAGTGTTTGGTTATTTCTGAGCACTGATGTGACCAGAGTGACCTGGTTTCCACGGTTTTAGACACTGACTACTTTCAGGACTCAAAAAATTCTAGCGGTTAATGCTTGCTTGGGGTTGTTCCACCTACTTAGTGGACGACTCTATCCATCAGCCATGGTTTATTAACGGTTCTTTACATGCCAAGCGCTCCCCCAGGGACTTTAGAGAATTACAAAAGAACAGAAGACAGATTTTAAATTGTAAACTCTTGGGTAGTTTATGATTTAATGCAAGAACCAGAGAAAACGCAAACAATAAATATAACAGACAAAACAAATTTCAGCTAGCGTACTTGGTGCCCTCAGGAATAGATGTGTTACTCTTGTGCCAAGGGCACTAGTAACATATATTATTGGGTGTTCAGGAAATAAAAGTTTTCTTAGTATTTTTTCTCTCTTGTCCCAGAAGAGGTAAATGTAGTACCATAGTTTCATAGTTCCTAATTCATAAAGTATGTAACACGGCTATGACTGAAAGTAGCAGGGTTCTCAAGTATCAGAAATGATGCTTGAATTTGGCAACGGAGTCAGTCCCAATCCTGCAGTGAACATGCTCTGCTTTGGAACCAAATGGCCAGAATAGCATATGTGGGATTCTGAGGCTAGACTTTGTGATTCCATGGATCCAAAGCAGGCTTGTCAATTTAGTTAATTCATCCAAGCAACATTTGAGCGCCAACCACCTTCCCAATGCTCTTCTAGATGTTGGGGATTTAAGAATGAGTAATAAGGATGCATTTTTCTCAATGAACTCATAGTGTTCATGTGTGTGGGTGGGGAGGGGGGAAAGTTTGAGTGGAGAGCAAGTAAGTAGAAAATTGCATTAGAATGTGGTAATTGCTAAAATAATTTTTAATTAATAATTTTGGACTTGGGGGTATAGGCAGCTGGTAGCCAGACAGCTACTAAGATTTCTGGAAGAGAGAGATTGTGAGTGATGAAGCTCTTGCTGGGCATAGGTGTTGAGAATGATAGAGTTAAGAAACGAAATAGAGTTATGCTTACTGATGGCATTCTGATATTCTGAGGGCAGCGAAATTCTCAAGCATGACCATAAAGTGGAAGAGAATCTATAACAGTCACTGTCAGTGCCTGGCCCAGTCCCTCCTCACCTTACCATTGCAATAACCACTATTGTTGAATTCCAGTGGCCTGAAGGTTATCCTTCACTCTTCCCATGGGATAACTCTGAGACTTGACTCACAGCTTTTTCGAGAATGACTAATTGGTGGTAGCTGTCAGGCGATCCTAGACCATTCATAAGGGTAATTTTATTAACCCCTTTTTCTCCCCCAACCCTCCTTAACCAATCCAATTTTTCTTTTCTTTGCTAGATCCAAACAGGGTAAGAAATTTTCACAGGTGAATGTTCATAGATGAATATGCATGTTCTGAGGGTCAGCCCACAGATCCCTGCTGAGCAAAGCAGATTTTTAAAACTTTTACACATAATTGGTCAAGTATTTTTCCCATAAAATACAAAAAAACCAACCGAATATTTATTCCATGATTCCACAATCCCAAATTTAGATATATACAATTTTTAAAAAATGCTGAGAGTATCATCAAAAATATGGAACTGATGTTTAAATAAATAAAAAGATAAGGTTACTTACAACAATGAAATTTACAAGGTGAAAATATCAGTGGCTTAAACAAAACAAAATACAGAAGACTTAGAAATGGAGGGAACTTTCAACCTTTCAAGCTTCCTCAATAGATGTGTTAAAATTGTATTTGTTGAAGGTGAATGAACAACAGCATGCACATGACATAGACCATGTGGCACGAACAGTAGTCAAGAGTCTCATAGATATTAGGTCGTGAACTTGGACAGTGTTCTCCTTAGGATAAGTTGCCACACCTTTTACTGCCAGCTCAAAGGAGATGATCGTATGTCTCATCAACAATGTCACACTGCCCGGGAGGCCCTTTTAAACTCCACACAAACTAGAAAAACAATTGGAGGCACTTATCATTCAGGCTTTCCTGATACTTTGTCATTATCTGGGGACATGGTGACCACTCTTCCCAGTGGCTTCAAGAGGCACTTCTGAATGTAGCAGGATAATACTGTGACAAATTAATCAATGTTCTTTAAAAATTTTCTGTTGCCTAGTAAATCCTTCCCATGATACAGTCCACAAGTAGTTGTGTATCACTGATTTCTGGAGGGAAGTTACTCTCCCCCAAGGAGAGCAGGTTCCTGTAGTTTTCTGACATCATGTCCCTGTAAAGGCCCTCTGAGCAGGGTCCAGGCATTCCCACTCCTCCTGAGAGAATTCTCTGAACGCATCCTTAAATGTCAACCATTCCCGGCAAAGAGCCATTCCTTCCTCTTCTTTCCTCTTCCTCTGAGCTTATTTCACAGGTAAGTGACATTCTCTAATTGTCTTATGTAGTCTTTTGTTTTGTTTTGTACTACTCTACATATCTTTAAGCCAATAACATCAGCAGCACCTGGGAACTTGTTAAAAAGGCAAGTTCTTGGGCCCCTTCTAAACCTACTGAATCACAACCTCAGAGATTGGAGCTCAGCAATTTGTTCTGATAACCCATGTGGGTAATTCTGATGGCATGTTAGTGTTTGAAAATTATTGCTTTAAGCTAAGAAAATGTCTGGCTCAGCTTGCACCAAATGTTCAAAGTGTTCCTACAGACAGAATCTCATAGAAATGTTTTTAAAAGAGACAGTATATCCTTTTAAAAATCAATCTCTCTGTTTGATGCTTATTAGGCCTATTTTGCTGTTGTTGTTGATGGTGATGATGTGTGTTTGTATCTGTGTGTATGTTTTAGTTCTAAAAACGTCATTTCCAGTAGTGTGCTGGTAAATGTTTTACAACCAACAATCTGGAAAAAAGAAAAGTCGTCATTTATAGGAATTGCTCATTTTTGTGGTGTAAATACTCCAACCATGGTTAATTTCAAGGTACCAACATGACACCATTGAAGATGAAACTGGGAGAGATGTGGAATTGGGAAGAGATGAGTGTAGTCAGTATTTGCTTAACCTGTCAATTTTGATTCTACACATTTAAGCATAAAGCCCAGGACGTAGCTGTACTTACATGTTTGCTGAATTAATTATGAGAGGATAAGCTAAGGTTTTAGGGCCAGAATTTTATCTTTTGGGTAAGGACAAATTTAGTGTGATCGAAGACTTTAATTAGCATCTCATACTATTTTTCCTTGCTTTTAATGACTTTCACAAAAGTCATAACAAAGAGAAATTAAAAGTATTTATTTAAAATATATTCTTTAAATAGCTATCTTTACTATATACTACAACAGATCAGGTTATTTAAATACAGGCCATTTTCAATACAGCACTTTATGGCAATAAAACACTTTGCAAATCAATTTTATTGTTCCTCTCTACAACCTCAAGAGGTAATAGATATGAGTTCCTTATTTTTACAGATGAAGAAAGTAAGGCACAAAGAGATCTTCAAACTTTCACATAGTGTGTTAATAGAAAAACTGGGATTAGGACCTGAGTCTCGGAATTTCCCAGACTAAATAGTTTATTAGGTTATATTTTCTGAAATGTGAATAACTTAAAAATGAGACTGTAATTGGCTTTTGTCTGCAGGGGTGGCTATGATTTCTGTTGGCACAATGTACCAGATCTAAGGTTTACCCTAAAGCTTGCCATGTGCCTTCTGCCATCCCTGACGTCCCATTGTCCCTGTCAAGAATGATCTTAGAGGGCCAGCTTTTCTACATATTCCTAAACCCATCCATCCCCTAAACTATAACTACCTGAGTTAGAGGTGGATGCCAGACCCAGGGGTGACCAATCAAGAGGTTGGCCTGTGGCTCAAACAAAACAGAACATTTACACTCCTTCTCTCCAGAATTTGGAATAACAAAAGATGAGAAAATTTGCATAGGAACTAAAAGTTAAAAGTTATGATATAAAGCTATGCTGGAAAGGCCATTGTGGATCGTGGGTAAACTAGTTACAAGATAGCAAAAATTACTGGTAAATAGAAGGTTTGGCTTAGAGAACAGATATAGTGGTCAGATAAGGAAGAAAGTAGTTAAAGAAAGGAAAATAAGTAAATGCTCAGAAAAAAAATACACCATGAGATACAGACCTGTAGCTATTGAGAGAGGGGGAGGGAGAGAGAGCAGCCAGTTTCTGGGGCTACTCTGGTGACTGGCAGCTTTCCAGCCTCTATCCATGTATATATGTATAAGTTCTGCCGCACAGAACAAGAACTCTGCCTTAGTGACAAGCCCAAAGCAGGTTTGCAGTCTTCACATAACAAGAAGTCTGGTGGCAGGCGGTTCTGAGCTGGAGCAGCAGCTCCACATCATGGCATACCAGGCTCCTCTAGTTTTCTTCATCACCAACCTTGACATGTAGCTTTCGTCCTTCTATTTGGCATCTTATAGCCTCCAGAATCACATCCATTCCATGCCAGAAAAACAAAATAATGAAGAGAAATGTGTTTTCTGTATGTAAGTACCAGGAATTCAAAACTTCTGTTTTCATCCCATTGGCCTAAACAGTAATGTGTTCTCCTGGCTGCAAAAAACAGTAGGGAATATAGCCTGCCTTCCTTCCATCCTTCCTTCCTTCCTTCCTTCCTTCCTTCCTTCCTTCCTTCCTTCCTTCCTTCCTTCCTTCCTTCCCTCTCTCTCTCCCCCTCCCTCCTTTTCTTTTTTCTAGCTTAGCACATTGTTGCCCAGGACAATACTGGGAGTCCAGTTAATAAGGAAGAAGGGGAGAATTGCGTTAGCAACTCACAGTGTTTCCCCAGAATCCTCATACCTAGACCTCTACCATCTGCGGAACCTGAGTGAGTCTTGAACTAAATTAGCTTGAAGGTAAGAGGTACTTGGTTCCTCCAGGGTAATGCATTTTGACAATCAGCCACCATAATTCTGCTGTCTCTCACTTTAAACGAATATAGCTGCTCTGTTCCGAAGAGTGCTGTCTTGATTTAAAGCACTTAGAAAAAAACCGAAAATATTAATTGCTAATAACAATATGGATTTGTTAACAAATCATGTCAAACTAACCTCATGACTTTAAAAAATGTTTTTCATTAGACTGAAAATATTAGGAAACTCTGTAGATATAGAGTATCTTGCATTCAGGAAGGCATTTAGTAAACTTTCTTGATGTCATTGCAGAAAAAGATAGTCTACCACCATTAAACTTGATGTAGAGTATCTGAACTTAAAGCTGGTTAAATATATTTACCCAGTATATCGACAAATGGACTAATGTTACCCCGACCAAAGGTCTTCAGAGGTGACCCAGTAGACTCTGCCCTTGACTTTGTCCTCTTCAGTGTTTCTGGTGTGACTGGAAGAACTAAACGCTCACTGATCCAAAGTTGAAGGCTAGCTATTACGATGGGTGATGGAATAAAAAAATCAATCGCACAAATATAGCAGAGAGAAGATCTGGCTTAATAGCAGTTCGTGAGAGAAAAAACAAAAAGGACAACATTCAATCCAATTCAACTGTGATGATTTGCTTGCCCCTCTGCCCTTTTATCTAACTTTTATAGCAAATCCACAATCCAGGGGAAATCCAATCCTTACCACCTTACACTTGCCCTTGTGTAGCTGAAAGTGACTGGAAGAAAACATAACCACATTGGAAATCTTCACTTCAAATCCATGACCAAATAAGCCCTTAATGCTGATAGTCGTAGAACCATATAAACGCTCCTGGTGCCCTAGGACTTTTCGCTGTTTCACTCTCCTCTCTCCAATCCTGGCATCTACTCCCTTATGCTCCTTCTCAGCTGATGCTCATGCCTCCTACTTAACCGGGAAAGCTGAAACCGCCCAAAGAGAAGCTGCACAGACTCCCCTCCGCCATGTCTACCCAGCTCTGAATATGTCCCCCACCTGTTCTTGCCAGCTACAGCGTTCTTCCCAGTGCGTGCCTCTATTTGTGCACTGGACCCCACTCCTTTTGCCTCCAGAGACATCACCCTACCGATTCTCTCTTCCTTGTCTACAGCGATTGTTTTCTCTATTGAGTAATTCCCACCAGCATTAAGAAATGCTATTATAGTCCACAGCCATGCTACTCTGAACAAGCCGGATCTGGTCTGATCTCAGAAGCTAAGCAGGTTTGGCCCTGGTTAGTATTTGGATGGGAGACCACGTAGGAAGACCAGGTGCTGTAGGCAAAAAAATAAAAATAAAGTATTGAAAGTTGACAAGATCCTTGCAATCCGTAAGGTAAATCAAGGGTTGCTTCGCTTAAAAAAAAAAAAAAAAAAGGAAATGCAATATTACTCTGTCAACTATTTCTAACCCCCTGTGACCTGAGAATTGCTTCTCTTCTTCCATATCTATGGTTCTTCCCCTATAATTGGGTGTTTGCTGTTCACAAGCAGGAGTTGTTCGGTCCCCAGCTGAAGCCCCGCTAGAGGGTCACCCTCAGATCTCCAGAACTTTCTCTCTGTGCAACCTCTTTGCTCTGCCGTTCTGCTCTGCATGTCTTTGCACTGCCTTGGCCTCCCCAAATTCTCAGCTCAGTCTCCCCATCTCAAAGGAACCTTTGAGGTCTGAGGTTCAGAAAAGGAAACTTTTGTCCTTAGCCCATCCTCTGAACCTCTCCTGTCTGGGTTGTCGCTGATCTCCGGGGTGGCGGTGGGGGGTGGGAGTGGGGGGTAGCGGTGGGGGAGTTTGCGGGGTGGTGGTGGAATGCAGTTCGCAGTCCTCTCTCTGCTTGGCCTGTCAGCGCATGGCTACGCTGAAATGCCCTCCTCCGCTTGCTGCATCTCCTCCTCTGGCTTCAGGACAGCACTTTCTTTATCTTCCCCACTCAGTTTCCTTTTCTGGTTCCCCGTTTCCTCCCTCAGCCTCTGAATATTTGAGTTCCAGGACTGGTCTTTGGGCTCTCACTCTTTACCGGATCTACCTACCTCGCTCCTGGCGGATCTCATTTGGTCACTGAGATGAGCCCAAATTTATGTCTGTAGCCCAGACTTTCTCCCCACCTCAAGATGTGTAACTCCTGCTCTACACCGTGCTTAGGTTTAGTTACAGCTAAAACGAATCATGTTCTGAGTCAGATTCCTGCTTTTTCTAAGTTTCTCCGCCAGCAGCCTTCCTTACTACCTCCGTAATGGCAGCTCCACACCTCCGACTGTCCCTGAAAACTTTACAGTAATTGACTCCTCGCTTTCTCTCACACCTCATATCTCACCACCAGAAAATCCTCCGGGCTCAACCCAGAGTCTGACCACTTCTCATCTTCCTCACTGCGGCCACCCTGCACTGTCATCATCGTCTTTCCCCCTCGATATGGCAGTAATCTCCTAACTCGCTTTGTCTTCAGCCCGAGAGGAAGAAATCTATTTAAGTCTTTTGTCAAAGCAGCATCCAGAATGATCTATTTAAAATACAACTCAGATCATTGACTGTTCAAAATTCTGCAGAGGCTTTAATTTTCCGTAAAGTAGAGGCCTCCCCACACCAAGGCTCTCACCGATTCTCCCTTCACTCCGAGCTCCTTGCCTCTGGGACTTCCTCTCTTGCTGCTTCCCCCTCACGCATTGTGCTCCAGCCACAATGACCCTCTCGTGTTCTGAGAACATGTCAGGTGAGTCCCACCTTAGAATCTGGGCATCGCATCGCTGAATACTCTTTTTCCTGGTATACCTACTCATAGTTAACTTTCTTGCTTCAAGTCTTTGCTCAAATATTGCCTTCTCAAAGATGTCTCCCCTCATGAACTTATTCAATACAGCACGCTTCCTAACCTTCCACATCACCGTCCCTTCGCATCCTCACAATAGGAACATGGTAAATAGTTGCCGAATGGAAGAGTGAATAATGGCGTTTTTGGCTACTTTAGCAGAATCACGATTTCTAAACGAGGAATGTGTGGTTTCACTGCACTCTGGAGTAATGGTAAGAGCTAAATTTTGTGAGCACTTACGGTATGCTTTATATTCATTGTTATACCACATAGTCACAGCAGTATTATAAGGTAGTACTCTGTTATGTTGGTGAAAACGGGACACAGAAAGATTAAATAAATTTCCCCATTCACATGATTAAAAACTGGTAGAACCAGGATTCAAATTCAGGCAATTGACTCCAGAACCCATTCTCTTAACCCACTAGAGCTGGAGTATACCTAGAGCAAGTGACTGTGTTCTAGAAATTGTATCGTGTGATAGAAGGCTGAAGGAACTGGCATTTTCCTGAGGAAACAGAATGCTCACCGAGACATGGCAATTTTCTAGTGTGCGAAGGTGAAAGAAGGATGAACTTTTTATATTGCTACAGAAGGGGAAACTAGAGCTTGCAACAGAGGTAATAAAGAGAAGCAGATTTTAGCCTGATATTAAGAAATTTAAAAAGTTAAAACTATTAGAGTTGTAAAAAATTAATACACTCTACTATTCAAAGTAACTACTACTACTACTACAAAGTTTATGTAAACTTTGGATGACCATCTCTTGGAGATAAAGTTCTTCAGGTGAAAGATCAGACTCACCTTTCTAACTTGCAGATTTTGCAATTCATCTGTCCTTTACCTGGTGGCTCTTTAGGTGCTCAGGGCAGTGTAAAGAAGACATCGCTGCTGGAGACCAGAACTGCTTCCCTCACAAGTGTGGGAAGGAGAAGCAGTTTCAATTCATACTGCCCGTGTCTCACAGGAACCTGAGGTGGAAGAGGGACCATTTCTATTTCCTAAATGGAAAATGGTGTTCCCAGTATGAATGCAATGAGATTAAACTCACATCACAATTGTACTTTGCCCTTATTTGGAAGAGGACATATGTTAATTGGACTCACAGGAAAACTCATCATTGCTTGAGCTGGAGGAAGCTTCATTAAACAAATCATCTAGCTTAATTTGAAAAGAACTCAAGGAGACATTTCTGCCTAGATGTGTCCAAAAAAAAGGGCATCTCTGGAGGGCGAAGGGTAGGAGAGGGTTGAGGGATGATGGTGGAGTAAGAATGGGAGGCATAGAGAAACAAATCCCAAATTTTTCTACTTCACAAATTTTCCAGTGTGCTGGAGCTGCTTTATCCCCTATCCTCGGCCCATCACAGCAAGGCTTACAGTTTGTTTGGGTACCAGTCAGATCTGAGTTCTAATCCTGATGGTCGCACTTAGTTGTGAGATTGTGAACTAGACATTTCATTGGCCACTGGTTCTCAGTTTCAGAGCGTCAATTAACACCTACCTCAGAGGGATGATGTGTGTTCAGTAACCGAGCCACCGTGTTCTGGTACAAGTGCCTTACTTTACTGTGGACCAGTACTAAATATCCCAAGGACCATCACTCTGAGTAGTACAGTATCTAGAGCTTCTATAATAAAAATTAAGGACATAGCAATTAGATCCTAGAGCCAGAACTGATTGCGTTCAAATCCTGGTTTCACTGCTGAGTGATTCTGGGCAAGTCGCTCACCAAACCACTCTGTGCCTCAATCACCTTATCTGTAAAGGGCGCATAAATTATATCTCTGACTTAGGATACATAAAACCTTTAGAACAGAGCCCGGTATAAAACAAGTACCTTGTAAGATTTTGCTATTGTTTTCATTGGGGGTCATTTAAAATTAAGTTTTGGTCATATAGGGGCTAAGCCAGTTTGGTTTCACCATATTATAGATTACTTACCTTTTTGTGGATCTTTCTTTTTTTTTTGTCCTTTTCCCTCCCTTTCTTCCTCCTCTCCTTTCTCCCTTTCCCTCTCCTCCTCTCTTTCCCTTTCCCCATCCCTCTTTTTCTCCTGTTGAAGTAGGTGACATCATGACCTTTTCTGCTAGCACTAAATTTATATTGAACCCTTGGTGAATTCACTTATTGATGTTAATAATATTTTTGGAAGCTTGGCTCGCAGTGGGTTGTGACTTAATGTGCTTGTCCTGGGAAAGAAGATCTCTACATCAGTTTTTCAGGGAAGAGAAAGATGATTTGCGGTGTCCCTCAGGGAAGCAGATCTATTGTCCTCTCTCATCCCTGTTGATGAGGACCGCGATCTCTGTCCTTTTGACGCTGCTCTTCTCCACGCACAGAAAAGCCACCAGGGACTATCTTTTGTGTGTAGGTTCCCAGCATAATTAATACATTTTCACATTTGTAAAAGAATAACGTAAGCAAAGAAAGTCAAACATTTTTCTTAAAAAGTAAGTGAAACAAAAACAAGTTTAATTCTGTCGTGTTTTGGGGCAGTCAGAGCACAGAGCCATTTGTATCTGTGTACACTTCTGTCAGCTGTTGCGTCTTGCTGATTCCATATTCTTCTACATGAATAATATCTATCTTTGCCCATTTAGTCTGTTTCTTAGTCTGTTTTTATATACTGTCCTCTTGGTACAACCCTTTAATTACTTGGCTTGTTTGTTTTTCCTGTGTGTGAGCCATTTGGATGACATTGTCCTAAATTTTAATTCTTCCTTGTTTTCATGCAATAAATAATTGAAGAATCAACATTGCGCTATTTGGGAGAATTATTTGTAGAATAAGAAAAGAATTCACCAGATGTTTCCACTCCATATGTATCTTTTCCCCAACATTTAAGTCAGAGATTTGAATGCTATTCTGGAGAGTTCTCACAAATAAGTTGATTCTTATAATGACATTAATAACAGACATCATCAAGCCATTGTAAAAATAACTTTTTATAAATTTTTGGAGAAGACTTTTTGTATATTTTTAAGAGTTGTCAATGTGCCAGTTGTCACTCTTTTACATTATTTTCTCTACTCTCGCATCCAATCTATAGAAACATCTACCCATGTGCAGATGAAATGACATTTTATTCTATTAGTAAGTGTGCTTTATGGGTCACTTCCAATCTTTCCCTTCACACCAATATTTTACTGCTCTGGTAGAGCTAATTTTCAAGTTTTAGAAGCTGACAGAATGTTATTGGGATAGGTTTATGCTGAATTTTGAAATACTCTGCTGGCTTTTCATCAACTTTAGCTTTTATGGTGCTGTGAGCATGATCCCTGAGTAAACAAATAGTTTTTAAAAGTCTGTTCATTGGACTTTCAAAATCACATAGTTCTATGATTCAGGGTAATTATTCAGACTCACATTAGAACCCAGAGTGCCTGAGATGCAAAACAAGACTATTTTAATGATGAAGAATAATGTTAGAAGAACATAGTCATTGGGAGGATGGGTCTTACTTTCTATTTGTGCCCTTACAAAAGGTTCAGATGAGGCAAAGGAAAAAAATACAAATAATCCTTTTTTTATAAAATGTTTTTTCCATGTGTGAAATGAAGAGAGAGGGCTTGCCTATTAACTGAAAAGTAGATAGAGTCTTCCTCATTGTAGGTGCCATAGGTTCATTTGTCATCCAAATGGAGAACTAAGATAATTGAGACACAACATGTATTCTGAGTAGAATAATCTGGTTTGGCTCTCTATCACAATTATACCTATTAGACAATTGTTAAGACCTCAATTCCTCTCTCCTACACATCTTCCCTACTTCCCACCCCCGACAGTTCAATCTATCTCCAAGCCCTGATGGCACTACCACATCAGTGTCTTGAATGCATTCCCTCTGCTCCTTTCCACTTCTGCACCTTAGTCAAGGTCATCACTATCTCCAGCTTGAGTTCTTACAAATGGCTTCTAAGTGGTCTCTTGGTCTTTAGTCCTTTCTTCGTACTGTTATGAAATGCAAATACGATAGTGATACTAGCCTGCTTAAATCCTGTAAGCGCCTTCCCATTGTCTTCAAGGTAAAGTCCAAATTTCTTACTTTGCTTAAAATAGCTCCTCCAGACCTGACCACTGTCTATTCCTCCAGCATTACCACTAATCACTCTCCTTCCCGTTGAATTCTTTTTAGTTTCTCAAACTCACTTCACATTATCACATATACAAATACATGTAATATATATATTACATGTATTTGATATATATATATATATATATATATATATATATATATATATATATATATATATATCTGTCCCTACTTATAGAGACAGACCCTCTGGTTAGATGTCTTGCTATATTGCTTTTATTAAATGTTTGTCTTCTCTACTAGACTTCATGAGGACTAGAATCATGTTTGTCCTTTTTAGTTCCTACCTACCTAGTACCTAACCTAGTACCTAACACATCAGAGATGTTCCACAAATATTTGTGAAATGAATGAGTAAAATGATTAGCACATTGCCTGGCTGTAGTAAGCATTTAATGAATGGCAGCTATCTGCATCTACATCTGTGCCTGTATAAATTCACACACACACAGACACACACACGTGGCATAGTCAATATTATAAAATAGTCTTGTTGCATATAAAATGAACTTACATTAAGACTGTGATAGACAGGATGCACTCTATTTATTTACTGAAATTATCGAAAGTGTGTAAGTTGGCTCTCTACCCAAACTGGAAAATAATTTCATAAATAAACATGTTCCAGTATTGCTAAGTCTTAAATCTGAATGAGCTTTCTGTGCAGCAGAGGTGGTAGAAAAGTCCACGTGTAGTGAAATCTTAGCAGCCCATATTATTTGAACATACTCGGAGGTTAAGGTGAGCAAATATTTCAGTTATTACTATTGAACATGTACGTGTGGCACTGAGTGCTTGCATTGTGCCTGGGTACAGCATATAACTTAACAGTAGACGTGGTTCCTTGCCAGGTGGAGTTACATGTTCTGATTCAGGAAGGGATATAACAGGTTTAGGTTTTGTTAAACCTAAGCTATACTACAAAATTCTTCCTGGTTCCCTGGCATAGGTTAGAAGTTCATGGCATTCAAGGTGAAGGTAGCGATGAAGGGAGAAGGGATGAGACTGTAAAGTGAGAAGAGATGAGGAGTGTAAAGTGAAGGGAGTCACTGAAAGCCACTACCCTTCAGCTGCTGGCTTCCAGTTGCTGCTTCCTCTCCAAAGGAAACAGCGGTATGCACAAGGAAAAACAAATTAGGGAGTTAAAATCGCAGCCAAGTGACATTTGCATCACCTTCCGTGATTGAAATATTGAGAACTGAAAGTGACTTTCTTAGCCAATTTCTCATTGATAAGCTGTTTCAGGAATAGCTAAGCTACCCAGCATCGATGAATGTAATTGCTTTCTTTTATTACTTTCTGATCTCAGTGTCAGCAGGACAAAAAGTGTATGTTCAAGAGGCTCTGTATATCTGCAGTATGCTTTCTCCAAGGCATATGTACTTTCTAACCTCTTGACTATAGAAGTATATGTTTTCTTTCTTAAAAATTAGAAAGACCTCCAAAGATCAAGGAATATCCAAATTGGATAAATATAACTACTTAGCCATTTTTTAGAGTTCAATCAAAATCTGTTAATTGGACACTATCTTTAAAGATTTTACTCTGAAGGAGAGCAGACTATATACTCTGTTAAGTATCTGTTCCTCACAACTCTGTGTCACATTAGTTCTGTGTCAGTATGTGTGACATATTCATTGGCTCTTATTGTTTTTTTGTATTTTAATTATTCCCAGGGCATGGCCTACCATTCTAATTATACGCGATTTGGGTGTGAGCATTTTTAAGAGATGTGAAAAGGATGTCCTTTTGAGAATTCATCCCAAAAGTAATAAAGTCAGCATCCACAATACCTAACTTGATGACCCCTTTTGGTTCCTAAATAAGAGCCATACGGTACTGGGAAATACAGACGTCAACTTTTTTTCTCTTCTCGAATTCTCTGTTGAAAGAGTTTGAGCAGGCAACTCTTTTGCAAAGCCGTTTTAAACAACAACGACATCAACAACAGCAGCAGCATTTGTCTGCAACAGGGACAGCCATGGAATAAGGAAGTTCTCCAAAATGCATGAATGACTTGCTCACTATGATTCAAGCATGACCCATGTGACACCTCAGATTGCCCTGTTCTGGTTCGTCTGTTCAGACACGTTGAGTGTTGATCCACAGGTGGAACCAGGTTGATTCCTCACTCCCCAGTAACACTTTGTAGACTCCAAAGGAATTTTGTCTTATGAGTTTAGGTAAACTCACTCTTCAATTTTAGACACAAAGTTTGAGATTATGTAAAATATCTTTAGGTAGTACTTTTCTTCCAAAAAGTTTTACATTTATTTTTTTGTCATAATCATTTCTTCCTATTAATAATTTGATGAAGAGAGAGACATGTTTTTAAATGTAATTTAAAAATTGAAACAAAATCTACTAAGGATTTATATATTTTCAAAATACATTTGGTATTAAAGTAATAGTATGTTAATAAACATATTATACAAAAGCATTTTCTTTCCTATTATAAAAGAAAAAAGCCTATATTCACGACATATATAATGATACATATTCACTTTTTATTTATGAGAAATAGACTTAATTTACTGATGTGCCGTTTGTATAAATTATATCTGTGAACATCTCTCTCTTCTTATCATTCTCTTCCTTTGGTGGGGGGAGGTTTATTTGAAAAATAAAATCCACACCCAATGAATTGAATAAGGAAACAACTTCTTATGTGCAATGGCAGTTCATAGTACTGCACAGCTGTTATTTTATTTAAAAATCACAATTTTAAAGGGACACCATCATCCTGGGACATACGATGCATGCATAGTATATAGCTATTCTAGAGTCAAGACAAATCCCATTTTTATGGCTTTAGATTTTAAATCCCAGGGAGACTTTACAGAAAGAGACTGACAAGAGGGACAGGTGGATATTGGTTCCAACTTGGTGACAAGTTTTCAACCTCAGCTGCATTCTTACAACAGGGGAGCGAAGAGCAGCTGGTGGCTTGGGAGCCACTGCTGTACAGATGGAATTCTTGTGGCAGAGGGAAGAATGTTCTCTCTGGCTCCCCATGCTTTATGAACAAAGAGCACAACTTAAGAGATTGAAGCTACTGTTTGATCTAAATGGTGGAGCTTTACTCCCCCTTCCCTCCCTTACATCTTTTGTATTATAGGCCTAGTGATTTATGTTTAGAAAAATATGTAAAGTTTCCTGATTTATCATCAGTCAATGATTTCTCTGAACTTTGATACGTTCTTCTAAGGGCCCCACAACCTCACATTGGTAAGCTTTGGGGCAAGAATACATATATAGAGACCCACATGTCACATATCTAAATATTTTAAGTTATAAATCAAGTTAATAAACTGTTAAGTAAGAGATGTTCTTTCTCCTAAGCTAGCATTTGCTATCAGAGTGTGGAGATGTGCAGGGAGCTGATGCCCTTCTCTCTCGTCACTGGCTCCATTTTACACTGCAAGGAGCTTCATGTGCATATGTATGGAGACCCCAATTCACCTATCCAGGCTCCATCCACACTCCCTTGCGATAGCTGCTCTTTGATCACCCTAGGAAGCAGGTTGAGGATCATTTGAAAAAGGATTCAGAAAGTGGTCCAGAGGGGAAAGCTCAGTCTTTGAGAGGGCACATCCTTTTTGCATGCAACACGGGGAGGGGTAGGGCTGGAGGAGGGCCAGAATGAACATGCAGCAGCACGGGGCTCAGGACAAGGGTGCTTTTACCTGGGTATAAGAACAATGCTTTTCTTTCAAACCTCAAAGTATATAATATTGTTTTCTCTATGGCCAGAGAGAGAGAGAGAGAGAGAGAGAGAGAAAACTTTGTGGTTAACTTCTAAGTTCTCCATTTAATTATGAATGCTTAAAACCAGTAAATATTTACCCGGTGTTTATGGCCCATCTGCTCTCAACCTGGGAATGATTTCACTGAGGACAAGGTAAACTCTTTACTGCACACATAAAATATGAAACCCAGTGGTTCAACATGGAGATCCATCTTCCCCTGCACTTCTGGAGCCTTTGGAAGGGTGACTGCAAATGTGGAATGACATCCTTCTCATTAGTTATATTTGACAGGACTTTGGTCTGAAAGGTAAATGGCAACTATTATTCTAATCCTATAAAGGAACTTGGAAAAGCTTTTCACTTTATGGTTACTTCAAATACACAATAAACTAGGGAAGGAGCTAGTAGCAGATGCAAGAGTTTTACCTGTGCTTAGAAATCAGTGAAATACAGATAGAATACAGGACCAAAAAGAACTAAATAATGTTGCCTTTTGGTATATCTAGTAGAAATGTAGAAGAAAGAGCAGAGGAAGGAATCCCCATTTGCATTATTCACAGAATTACTCATACATTAGCGGCATGGTGTAGGTGGAAAACCCCACATGGTGTTAGTAGGAAAGCTAATGTTACAGAGATTTTTACTTCAAGGTCCAGGGGGACCCAGCCAAGTGGAAAAATAGCTGAGTTATGGTGGAAACCAGTCACCTTGTTAAAACCGAACAACCAGGTGTTTAGGAAAAGAATGGTATGAGAGACTGGTTTCTTTCCTGCTGAACACAACCATTCACTGTGAACACAGAGAAAAGGAATCTTTGTTACATGAGTTTTTACAAGAATTACAGGAATCTTTGCTACAAGCAGAGAGGAAGATAAAAATTTGTGATTTTGAATGTTTGAAACGACCCGGTGTCACGAGTCTGCTTTGACTTTCACAATATAGTCAGAGAGATACATTTTGAACTATAATCATGTTATATTCCCTGGAACACCCTTAGTTGGGTGCTTGTTTCATCCCACAGTCTATAGCAATTCAAACTGGGATAAGTTCGTATGCAGGCGTACGATATGTTTACTTTTCCTATGTGATTTTTTTCCCCCTAAAGAAAAGTAAGTTAAAAAAAAAAATGAGTGGATACAGGTCATTTTCATTCCAAAATAGAAAACTTTGGCGAATATTATGATAGTGAATAAGAGAGGTTTGGAGTACAAAACCATAGATCTTGGCTTTAAAAAATAGTATTACCAAAAATACTAATAAAATTTGATCTGAAAAATATAACGAATATTTACATTCATAAATATAAAATAAATATTCTTGAGTGACCTCCTGTTGCTTTGGGGATAAAAACCCTGCATGCCTGGCCCCTCCTTGTCCATACGGCCTCATTCCCAAATCTCTCTCTCTGCTACGCCAACCACATTGGCCTTCTTTTTACTCCTCAAGCGCCATGCTCCGTTTTCTCATCCACAGGGTCTGATTTTCTTCCTTCTCTCAGCTAACTCCTTCTCCTGCCGGTCTCAGCTTAAATGTTATTTTTCCAGGACTCTTTCTCCATTTACCAGACTGGTTAAGTCTTCCTTTTGAACACTTCCATTAAACCTTTCCTTCTGTGCAGAAATAAAAAATTATATCATAGAACGATCCTGGCCTTTTCCTTCTCAACTGCTAAAGAGTGTGCTACTTTGTTTATTTCACTCTGTCAGCTTCAAGGAGAATGTTGGGGGACTGTGGGAGAAAGTGGAGGTGGCGAAGAAACTAGGAGGTGGGAAATGGGGAACAAGTAGAAGGGGCTGATGTGGCCTCAGGCTAGGGGATGAAATGTTTTGTGGTTCCAAGGAGTGAGGCAAGTGATAGAGGAGATGGAATTTGTGCAAGTGTTGCTGTGGACAAGTGTTTCCTTCCCGTTGTTACGCTGGAATTACCTGTTAGTTCCTGGACTACTTTTTTTGCAACAATGCTGAGACTGGATCACATGTGTCCTGGTGTGAGGAACGCTTCTTGAGGTGTATCACGTTTATAATTGTACAGGTGTTTGTGTAATTGTTTTATGCTTTTCCTTTCCTCTCTTCCCCATAAGACCCCAGGCAGAGCTCATGTCTGTGTTGGTCATAGCTAAATCCCCAATGCAGAGGACAGGATCTGGTCCGCGGGAAATATTCGACAAGTGATAACTGAAGGGGTGAATGAATAAATGAATGTGTCAGCCCATTTTGTTTCAGATTTCTAATCTCTAAATATCACCGTTGGCCTCAGTGACAAAATTATGGTCTCCTCGGCCGAAGTTCTCTAGAAAAGGTGTCCTGAGCTGGTTTCCTATAATTAATGCCTATAATTAGAAACGTTTAAAGTAAGTTATTTTTGTTTTCCTTACCACATTCCTATGCTTTTAAGAGGCACAGGGATTGGATATTAATACGATTCTTGTGATTGAAATGAAACTCACTAAATATTTAAGTTATTTTAAAAGTATATTAAAATATTTGCTGAAATAACCGTATCTTGGTTTACGTGTTAGCTAACAGTTCCCCTCTATTGAAGAGAAAGACAAAGCCGGGGAGAACATATAATGGCTGCCACTTACTGAGAACTTACGGTGGGCCTAGCAGTGTGGTATTTGCTCTGCACAGGCTACATCCTCTAAGCACATAAGCAGTATTTTGAGGTAGGTATTACTTCCTGGTTTTACCGGTAAGGAAACTAAGGTTGAGTGGCTTGCCCGGGACTCCTAAGTTAAGAAATAATGAAGCCGGGGTTCGAACCCAGGTCTGCTGATTCCAAAGCCAATGCTGGTGAGCAACAACATCCATTTTTTAATTTTGAGGAATAAGCAACTTAACTTATTAAGAGTTTATTTGGCCAGATAGGTGCTAGAGTAATGCAGGGGCAGTGTGGGGGGGATCATTTCATAAACTACATAAATGTCGAACCAATGTACTGTATACATGAAACTAATTTTAAAAAAGAAGAAAGAACAGAACGTGGGAGATGTATTTTTTTAATGAAGATGTTAATTCTGAATCCCTACAGTAATGCATTTGTAAAAAAAAAAAAAAAAAAAAAAAAGAGTTTATTTAACTTATAACCGTAACGGTGAGTCTGAGTTCATCGGCCTGCTCTGCCTTTACTTTTGCAACGATCGGCTCCACCCATCCTGCCTCCAGTCCACACTGACAAGTCTGGAACTTGACTACTATTTACTACAGTGCCAGATACAGACAGTACATAGTTAATGTACTTCATAAGGAGTCTTGTGTTAGTTGAATAGCTTGACAGAAGTTTAAAACAACCCACAGAAAAACCTGCTTTCATCCAGGAATTCCTGGTTGTCACTTCAAGCCACCAGCTACTCCTCTGGATCAATTACCTGCTGACCTTTATTTTCACTAAAAATTCATTTTGCCTTTTGCAATTTCATCCTCTGTGTTATTAGCCCTCTGTGTCCATCTAGACCAGCTAGAAAATTTTCTCCCCATGGAAGGAATTACCCCATTCTCTTCTTAAATACTCATAGAACAAAATATATAAATTGAAGGCAGCCATATATTGGTTGTAGGAAAAAATTTTCTTATTATTTTATGTATGTGTATACACATACACACACAGTCAATTATTGTTATTTGTGGTAATTATATTTTATAAAGTTATCACAAACAATGAGCTATCGAATACTGAACCCAGAGGAAATATAGGGTTAGGTTCCTTGGAGCCTCTGTTACAACATTTTTACCAACTGATCAAAACATAACCTTATTTTATGTATGTTTCTGTTTAAAGACACTTTATTTCATACACAATTGAATTATTAACATTGAACTCATGGCCAACATCACTGAGTAAAACTTCATTCATGCCTGAGGAAAGCTTATCCAATCCATGTATTTTCTCTGTAAGGCACATATCAGCCTGCTTGCATTTAGGAACTAATCATTTGCTTTGGGACCATTTTAAACAGTAAAATCATCGATGAAAAAAAACACAAAAATTAAGTAGACTGAGGAAAAAAACAATTATTTAGGATTTGAGAACCAAAACATTAAGGCAGAGTGTCACTTTGTTTGACTCAGCAGGGAATGTGTGGATCAAGAGACTCAAAATTTCCCCAGCATTGCTTGTCTGTGAATAACTGTAGAAGCCTGCGAATATTGATTTTGGGGTTACAAATATATATTACTGAGTAGGCAAATTTGAAAACCTGGAATCTGGGAATAATGAGGATCAACTATACACATATTTACTATTAGTTATTATTTGTTGAGTGCTTGCTAATGCCAGTAATTATTTTAAGTTTTTAAAATGTGTCAACTCATTTAATTCTCATGAAAGCTCTTTAAAGTAGGTATTAATATTTTCTCTAGTTTACATATTACAGAGAGAAGTGAACTTTCTTAATCCATGGGTGGTTAAGTATCAGAGCAGGGACTGGACCCAGGCAGAGTGGTTCCACAGCCCAGATATTTATCTGCATTGCTATCCTTCCTCCTTTTGGGAAACATTACCCAGTCAATAATCCTTATTATTATTTTTCTGAGTGTTGTTAACCTAAAAATGGAAGGCCTTTCAAAGTGAGAGGCAACAAACGTTTATTTGAGATCAAAAATTTTCGCTATTCGGGAAGTACTGATTCAGGCAGACGCCTAAATAATGCTCTAATTAAGAGACAAAGGCAAGAGGTATTTATGAAAAAGAGAAGGGGAATAATTATATCAATGGAAGGAAGGCGTTTCTATCGGTGCAGATAAGCTAACATAGTGATGCTAATTCTAAACAAAATTTTAAATTTTCAGTTAGGTAGCCATTAGTTTGGTATTCATAATATCTGTTTTCCTGTTATCTTTGCAAACAATCCTTTGGGACATAAGGTTGCTTTAGGCCCAGTTCAAAGGTTATTTTGCCCTGTTTTAATGTTCCAAAGGCTTGAAGATTAAGATATGCAAGGCAATTTGAATGGGATGGCAGCTCCTGCACCATTTTAGAATGGCTCAGTGTCATGGCTCATTCATTCATTCATTTAATTAGAAAACTGTTTTTTGTGTGCCTACTCTGTGCCAGGCTCTGTGAGGATCCAGGAGTGAAGAAAGACATGGTCTCTGCCCTCATACAATTTATAATTTAGCTTATAATTAGATCATACAAACGATTTAGGAGTATGATCTGCTTCGTGTAACTTAAAATGTACAAATTAACAGTGATTTAAGCATGATATAAATTAATTTTTCTCTCAAATTAATTTGAGAGAAAAATTAATTGGAGGTAGGTGGCCCACGGCTGGTATGTCAACTCTACGGTCATCAGTGATCCAGTCTTCTTTTACATGGCTGCTTGGTCATCTCAGTATGCTGCTCGTCGTCCAGGACAGCTGGTACAAGTTCCAGGAATCCTGCCTGCATTCCAGCCAACAGAAAGGAGGGGAAGGGAAGGAGGGCACTCCTGCCTTGTCTTAAGGAGACTTTCTGTATCTTCCACACTTAATCTTACATCTCACTTACCAGGACAGAGTTACATGTTTATACCTAACTGCAAAGGAGACTGGGAAATGCAGTTTGTTAATGGCTACATAGTCAGCTAAAATCTAGATTTCTAGTTGTATTTCCAAGGTAAAAGAGGAAAATTGTACTCAGGAAGCAATTAGTAAGCTTCCACATATTCAAAAAGAACTGATATATTTATTGAGAAAGAACCGACGTACATCACTGTATAGGTGTAAGGCATACTACGTGATGGTTTGATTTACATGTATTGTGAAGTGATTACCACAGTAAGTTCAGCTAACATTTGTTTTCTCATATATATACAATTAAAAAAAAAGTAAAAAAGAAAAGAAAGCAAAATTTCTCCTTGTGATGAGAACTCTTAGGGCTTACTCTCTTAAAAACTTTCCTATATACCTACAACAGCATTGGCGATAGCCATCACATTGTACATTACATCCCTAGGACTTATTTATCTTATAACTAGAAGTTTGTACCTTTTGACCACCTTCCTCAATCCCCCTTCCCCACACCCTCTGCCTCTGGTAAGCAAAAGTCTGATTTCTTTTTCTATGGGTTTGTTTGTTGTTAACATTTCTAACTTCAAACAGCTTTTTCAAAGTAAAAATCTTATTATTAAACAGAGTTAGATTATAGATGCTTCTCCTCAGAATTGAATTTATTGCCCAATGATCTTCAGTCTTCTATTGTGGTAATGTTTTTCTTCTTTAGAGCCTAGGGTTTTTATTTGGTTTCTTCAGGAACTCCAATATTCCCGAATTTCGGCTCATTTTCTTGATGTGCTTTGGAAACAAGAAAGCCAATGCCTTTGTTAGCTAATTCAGGGTGTCTGTTTTGCCTGCACACATCAATAGCAAAAAAAGAGACAGATCAGAGTTTGCAGCAGAGAAAGTAGAGGTTTATTTAAGAAAATGGCGCCAAGCCTAGAGACACAGGTGAGCTAGTGCTCAAAGATCTGGCTCCCCGATGGTCTCTAGGGGATAGATTATCTAGGGGAAAACTCATTAGTAGCTAAGGGAGTTGGGGTCGTGGGCTCTATTGATGGTCAAGGCTAAAGTAGAAGGTAGTTGATCATTGCATCAGGTCCTGATGTCAGTCATGGCCTCATTCTGTCTGGTTTCAGGATGCTGGTAGGGTCCTTCCTCCTTCATGGGTGTGGATTTGCAAGATGTTATCTTTTGTTTGACTGAAACTGTTTCTATGATCAACAGACCTGAAGCTTTGTTCCTAAGACTGTTTGATGCCAACCCAAGGGCTTAATGACTAAGAGAGTGGTCCTGCAGTATGAGAAGAATAAGGAAAGAAAAAGACCCAAGTGAGCGCAAGGCCAGTTTGAATCAAGGAGAAAGAGAAGAGAAAAGTCATTTTAAAGAAGTAAAGATTTGCATGGTTATACCTTCATATTTTATCTAAATTTTTTAAATATAATGTTCTCTTTTGGCATTATACCAAAATGAAATCTTTCAAAACACCCCCGAGAAGTGAAAATAATCTTTTGGAGAAGAATAGTTTAAAATTTAATGTTATAATTAAGATATTTTAAAGAGCCTGGGGAAAAAAATGAAGCAACTGTTTTGAAAAGAATTGATTTTTGCACTGTCTACACAGAGAAGAAATAAGAACGAAGGTACTTTATATGAAAAATTCAAATAAAAGTTTCTTTTCCTTTTGATTTTTTAAAATGTATAATCCAGAGTTTGCCTCAAATGACAATTTTCTCATTTGTATATGTGTCAGTCAATGTCCCGGCAGGAAGCACATAACACTTAAATATGTGAATTAAAGAAAGTTTGATGGAGGTCTAGACTACTCACAGAGGCATGGGTATCACTGCTAGAGGGAGCTGAGAAAGCTTGCTTCTTCCTGTCGACTCACTGAGGAATTATAGATCAGCTAAAACTAAGAAAAGTAAGATTTATTAAAGTAAGTTTTGAGAGAGAAACGGACTATGCCAGAGATGGCCGTAGCCAGAGATGGCCGTAGCCTCTCAGACTTCAGGAAGTATACCTTGTATTGGCCCTTGATGGTTGGTTATAGGGTAGTGCTAGATGATTGGCAAGTGAGGTCAATTGATTGACATTTAGCTTTTATATAACCCTTTTGTCTGCTGTGCATGTACTAATCCAAGAATTCAGTCTGTTATAATTAAATTCATGAACTTTCGGGCATATGTATGATTTTATAATGATAGTATAACAAGGCTAAGTTAAAGGAAGGTCAGTATATGTACTAACTGTACAAGTGTGTGTGGTCAGACTAAACCAGCAGTTATTTTTGTGGTTTTTACCTCCTTGTATTCCAGGATGTAATGGTAATTTTTAAATGTATAATGGGTGTTTTGAGGTGGTCCTAAGGGAGGTCTCTGGGTTGGGCCTTCATTCTCCCATTGCTCATGTCTGTCTATCTAACATGGGCAAGTGTTATGAACAGAATGTTTGCGTCTCCTCCCATCCAAATGAGATCATAAGGGTGGGGCCCTGATCATATAGGGTTAGTGTCCTCATAAGAGACAACATAGAGCTTTCTTATTTTCCCTGTCTTACACCCCAGCAAAAAGAAGGGGTCAAGTGAGCACGCAGCAAGATGGTGGCCCTCTGCAGCTTAAGGGAAGAGCCCTAACCAGAAACCAAATCCTACTGGATTTCGACTTTGGACTTCCAGCTTCTAGAACTGTGAGAAAAGGAATTTCTGTTTTTCAAGCCTCTCAGTCTATGGAATTTTGTTATGGCAGCCCTAACAGACAAATACATCATAGTTAAGAGAACCCACAAGGAATGGTGACTATCCAGGGACTAGGCGTCCCAACCCTGAGGCCTGAGGGGCAAGTGGAGAAAGTCGTTTTACTGGAAGGTGTAGCCATGGCACAGGGACCGCTCAGCAGGAGCTGTGGCCTTCCATAGAGCAGTGTAGCCACCGTCAAACTAGAGCCTGGTGGGGGAAAAAAGAGGGAGTTGGGTAGGAAGGAATGTGGAATGGATCCCCTACTTTCTCCCTTCTCCAGCTCTCTCTGATCTGGCAGTGTCGTCCACTGCAGAATGGATCTGTAAGGCAAACGAATAACCAGCATGATGTACAAAGGTCATTTGAGTAGACCTGTTACCGGCTCGAAAAACCAGGTTCTTGAGTCTCAATGTCAAAGAAATGAACACTGAACTTAGAATAAATTTTGAGCAGATAGAGTTTATTAGAGGGAAAAAGAGAGAGAAAGAGAGAGAGAAAGAGAGAGACAGAGACAGAGACAGAGACAGAGAGACAGAAAGACTTGTGCACAAGAGGTCATGAAGAAAAAAAAACATGCTCTCAGGCTTTTTGTGACAAGATTATATAGGCCATCAAAAAATGGGAAGGGGTTCAGAAATGAAGATGTGATTCCAGGTTAAACTAGAGCCTAGTGGGGGAAAAAAGAGAGAGTTGGATAGGATATCTGCCACTTTGTAGTCATCATCATTGATTTCAAGGTGGTAACAAGATTTTTTTCCATGGTTAATGGTCCCTCCCAGGTCCTGCAAAACAAAGGCTTATGCAAACATGTTGATTATTCTTTTGTATTTTAAAGGACCAGTCCTAAATTGAAGACTTAAGATATTATCGGTTTTTCTGTTGGAGGCTGTGGGTGCTGAGTTAAACCTTAACCGAAATGTCTTAAGGAGGGAAGGGGTCAGTCCACAGTTAAAAATGAAGCCTCAGTATTAGACATGGTGGAGTCTCCCTTTTTTTAGCTATTTCATATTAGCTCAGACCCACATCTCAGTCATTATCACTAATTTATGCTTGATGACATCAATTATGCACTAATTTCCCCCAAAATTAGTTTAGCTTCTCAAGTGAAAATTTCAGATACATATTTCTAATTTTAGTATATGTGCTGCTGAAGCAAGCACATATATACATATTTCTAATTTCAGAATATGTTACCTATTTTTGTTCTGATTTTGGCTATACTTGTCTCTGCAAATGGCCATAGTTTTAGAAACTCTCATGCTAGTATATAAACTTGTTAGAGGCAGAACAAAACTCACCTGATTTCTTCAAGTTGACTATTAAGATCAATCAGCTCTGAACCCTTCTTCTTCACTTTAGGATGTTAACTAGGGATTGGTGTAATCAGTGATGGATGACTTAGTGATGTTTCAGAAAATTCTCCAAAATTCTCTCTGTCCTCAAATAGTTCTGTTTCTTTTGCCACCACCTCCTACATGATGTGATATTCTCATCATTAGATACCACTCTTCCGGGTCAGAAAAATGTAGAAGGAAGCCCATGATGTGAACTGGAAGGAGAGCGAGACTTCTTTACCTACTCCCATTAGTCAAGGGCTTGAATTTTTTTCATATTCCTTGGTGGTTTTTTTGACATGCATAATGAAGCAAATGCTAAGGAATCTCAGACAAGCAAATTTTAATGTTTGGGATATAGAAAATAAGCATGAGACTAGGCCATAATGAGCTGACAGTGTAAGTGGCCTGGAGAGTTGGAGAAAAGAGGTCTGAGTCGGAATTTTTCACATGAATTATCATCTTTTTTTATCTGATCCTCACCATCACTCAGTGGGTTAGCTAGAAAATAGAAGATCTCTTTTAAGAAAGGTTAAAGATTATAAAACAAACAAAATAAAACTAAGGCCCAGATAGAGTTAAATAAATTACTGAGATAAAATGGCTCAGTAGGCCAGGCCACAAACAGGAAAGCATAGATCTCCCCCGTAATTATTGTGTGGCTAAGGGTAGACCACTTTGCTATCTGTGGTTCATTTCCTTTTCCTCCTCATGGTATAAAGGAGTCTCAGAAATATACAGTGAAAAGTTCTAAAAATCCCTATTAATATAAACAACTGTGTGAAGTATTAGTAACCCAGCTTTCTAGTCCTTCGACTTAAGTCAGGATTTAGCTAAGGCTTATTTTTCTTTCTCCCACTCACCCTAGACAAAGGCAATGAGATAGGCAGGGGGAGAAGTGGGAGAAGTGATGTTGAGGAGGAGACTGGAAGCCTGGGCTGGAGTGTGCTCAGACACAACCTCACGCTCTTCCAAGAACCCCTGTTCCTTCTGATGCCTGGGTTCTACTGGTGGGATGATCAACCATTCCAGTTCGCCCGAGACTACAGGGCTTACCAGGCTGTGGGGCTTTTAGTGCTACAACCAGGAAAGTCCTGAGCAAATCAGGGTGAGTTGTTTACCCCACTCTTGTTCTCTCTCATTTTTTAAAACCTAAGCTAACATTCAGTTTTCCCTCCACCTTTAGAAAAGACCAGTTTTTCTTCATTAAGAACCACATGTGATAATTAGCTTGCATTTAGGGGCTATTGTATGAAAAATATATATCTTTAAATAACAGACTTATGCTCAGTAAGGGGAGATGCTCACAGTATGAGAACATGTCAAAACAGAATATATCCTAAGAAATAGCAGAATCCACTCCAGCTTGAGCTTACATGGAGTTATAAATTCATAGAGGATTGGCCATGGAACTGCAGGCATGGTTTAAATTTGTAGTTATCTTTTTATTACTCCCACCCCTCGCTCCATTGGCATGTATAATTAAATTCACATAAATTGAATCGCTCTACTGAAACAGGCATCAGGATGTAGAAGACCGATCCAGGGTTTAAAGACCTCAGGGAATGTAGAGAATTACTTGGCAGGTGAGCAGTTATAGAAACAAGTGTGACACAATATAAGATAGGACACTTCCAATTACAGTTTTGGCCGAGGCTCGAAAGGCTGAGAATAAAACAGTACCTGCTTAGTCACCACCATTCACCAAGGGGAGTGCTCAATCGCCCTTTCAGGATGTGCTGCCTGATGGAGGTCAAACAAGCTGGGGTGACTTGTGGTATGAGTAACCAATCCTTCCACGAGAGAAGGGAGGGAAGGAGGTAAAGTTAGGAGGGAGAGCAGAAGCTGACCCTTCACATTCTCTCCCACTCTGTCCAACACTCAAAACCTTCTGGGTCTTGAGGGTTCCAAGCTGGGGTAGAGGAAAATCTCTACATTAGATAAAAGTTGGAAAATTTGATAATTTCTTACTACTGGATATTTTAATTACTCAAATATAACTTCTTGGGACAGAGAGTGATTGGCGTCATTAAGAAAATTCTAGAAAAGTTACAGGACCAGTTCGTAATTTCATCCAAGGATAAGAAGAAACAAAATTCTTACATTGGGTTTAAAGGGATAGTGTGTGTGTGTGTGTGTGTGTGTGTGTGTGTGTGAGAGAGAGAGAGAGAGAGAGAGAGACAGAGAGAGAGACAGAGACAGAGACAGAGACAGAGACAGAGACAGAGACAGAGAGAGCCTGTTTAATGATAGCTGGTATTTATATAGTGCTTATTCTATTTCACATGATAAGTCATTTAATGCTCACAGCAACTCTATGAAACAGGTACTATTATTACCCTCATTTTACAGATGAGGAAATTGAAATCCACAGAGGGAATTTATACCCCTAATTATACTATGTTTTGCTTGTACTCTGAGAAAATGTTTACAAAAAGATGCTGTGAGACTTACAGGTAAAGGGTTTTTGAATGAGCTGGTAGAGCAATGGTCTGGAAGCAGCATTTAGTAGCAGGATGCTAGAGTGCCAGGACTTTGGAACTCCACCTGGAATTTGAGTGCAAGGCTATTCTGGGACTGCTGTAGGTTTTCACTTTCAGAGGACTCTCAGGAGACCTGGGATGCTGAGCTGCTGCTTTTAACCAACAGAAAAATAGTCTTAGACATGGATCCATTAAGGGTCTCTCTTTCTGAATATTACCTAACCTGTTTTTCCTCCTTTTGAATTATTTGCTTCTGCTCTGGCCCACACTATCTGGGCTCCTTTTACTTTTGAGTCTTCAAAGGGCTAATGCTCAAAGCCATTATTTAATTATGATCCTCCTTCAACTCCAAGACTGAACTTAAAAGCTTTTCTGATTAAGTAAGTATGAAGTACCGTATTTTATGCATGATGCGCATAAGGACTCCAGGCATCACAGCTCCAGAATGTGCCCCAAACTATTTGATCTGATTAATTATTCTAATAAAGACTTATTTCCATAATAAATTAGACATAATGGAGAATTCGTTAATGAAAAATGTGTACATTATTGCGGAAGTAAAATTTTCCAACCTTAGAAGTCAGAATGTACAGCCATAGTTTTAATAAACTCTATATTACCCTCTTGCACTTTTTAAATCACTACAATTTATGAAAGTTATTTTATTGCATTAATGCAAAATTTAATGTCAACATAATGAGGTTGCATGGAGGCTTACAGCAGGAAAACTAAGGAATCCTAATGCTTTTTTCTTCATTCATTTTGGTCATACCACTTAAAGTGCTCCAATCCATTTTGCCAGTCAACTATGAGAAGAAGGTGGTTGGAAACAGAGGAATTGGAGAAAGAAGGGAAGATTGGGAAGGAGGGAGCAGGTTTTCCTCTTTTCTCATTATAACCTCTCACCTTTCAACTTAGAGTTGAATTCTTAAAGGAGTAAAACTTGTCAATATGAAATTCGAGTTTTTCTAAATTAATTTTTACTTTTTTATCAAATTAATATATGTACATAGTTAAAATGCAAATGATGTAAAATCCCATATAACACTCTAAGTGAGCCCCCCAAATTTAATTGGACATAATATAGGGTTGCAATATTGTGAAGTTAACAAATAATTAGGGTGAATCTAGTAGAGAGCATAGGTGCCAGCTTATTCAATAATGTCAGAATTCATGTGATTATGGGGTTGTCAGCAGGGGTTTCTTCTGCTATGATTCATAATTAAAAGCAGCAATTCTTCCCTAGCCCTTCCATACCCCTAGTTCCAGTCCCCAGACATAATCTCCTCCAACATTTTGAACTGTTCCTGCTGGTATTGACATTTATATTTTTAGATAATATTTTGGAATAAATCAACAGTGTTATTGTGATATCTGAGTATTATTTGCTGAAGAGTTAAGTAATATGTATGACATTGGTTTCTTTCTTGCATAATGTTTTTTAATGAACTCTAACTTATTCAATTTTTCATGTGTATCCTCAATTCTTTCCACATGCACCATCAGATCTATCATATATGAATTTCATTTTCCAAATGCTTAAATATATCAGAATATCATCTCTTCATAATGTAAATTTAAGATGACCTTCACAGAGGCAATTAATCAACACCAGGTTTGCTATACTCTGGAGTTATACCAAAAAAATGAATGAGAAAACAACAGAGACTAGTTAGTTTAGCAGTTTTATTCCATTAAGTAAATGGAAAAAGTCCCTGCTTAAGGTATATTTTTACTACCTTAGACTAATTACTCATAATTTTAATTTTTGAAAATAGAATAAAAATTAAAATCTAGACTTGAAAGAAACTTCATTCATTCATCATTAATTTTTTAACAGAAGTTTTTGACAGACATTTTCCAATCCTTTTTAACTGTTTTTGATCTACTAAAGTGGCAATTTCATGTGATTCAAATGACTGCTAATATGTCTGGCACTATTCTAGGCCCTGAGTCATAATAGCCTTATCCAGTTTCTCACTTTACAAATGAGAAAGGAAAACAAAGCTAGCTTGTAAAGTCCACTTATAAAGCTATTATAAGAACAATAATGAATACTATATTTCTAAGAGCTAAACAAAAATATGATAGTATATACATTGGAGGTGTAGTTTTACTTCCTGTGGATTTATGGTTCCAATGGCACAGTTTATTTTCTTGTTACTTTACTGTTCTAAATTTGAACATGTTGCTGAAGTCTTATGTCATAGGTACTTAAACCTGAAAAAAAAAAAAACAACAACAACCCTAAAGTGTAAACAAATAAAAAAACATTATAAAGCGAGAAAGTCTGAAAACATGCTTATTTATTTTCATGGTAGAGGTGAAAAAATCTTTAGCTTCCTGGGTAAATATTCATTATCTTGATTGACTTCTGGCTAGTCAAGTCTTCAGGAGGATAAAAAATAGTCTGTGGGTTAAATATATTTGCTGGAAACTACAGGACTGGAACGAAAGCAACATCTGAATTTTACTCTGAAACCAGAAAGTCTAATTCAGCAGTAATGATTTAGTCATGCTGTGTCCAGGAATGATCAATAAAAGAGGGGAAGTCAAGTCCTACTTCGACCACTAGAGTTCAATTAAGAATAAAGTATAAGAGCTGAAAAAGAAATCAGAACTGTATTATTTGGAAGCACAGACTGGGAAAAGAAAGTCCAAACAGAGGAGTGTGAAGAGGAATGGAAAGAAACAAAACTGTTCCATTAAAAAGGTGTTTAAGGGGCTTATTCTCCCTCAGCATGCATGCATATAAATTCCATTAGTGTTAATAGGACCTAAATGTTTGACTCAAGCAGAGAAGAGAGTGACTTGTGTATATGTGGTTAAATGAAGTCTAGGAAAAGTCAATTAAAAACCACAAATGGTAGTTTAGGAGTCTAATAGACTTATAGATATCTGCAAGAGAGGCATTTAATTTTAATCAATAGCATAATGCATATTTCTTTTGCTAAAGAGATAAGTTATGAAAATGGCAAAGGGAAAATAAGCCCAAATTTAGCTCTCAAAATCATTGCTTAAAGTTAAGGGATATAATCTTGCACTCCAGATGGTAAAATTGACCCCGTGTGAAAGATTTATAATTTGCATTCAGATTGGAATGTCGAGTTATATAAGAAATTCAAATCCACTGTCCATTTTTCTTAGCTTTCACAGTCAGAAAGAAGGGAGAGAGAGAAAAGAGAGAGAGAGAGAGAGGCGGAGGCGGAGAGGAGAGAGAGAGAGGTATTGAGATTTATTTACATAGAACAAAACTCTGGCCTTTGGTTACTTACAAAACAAAGCATAATCAAACCTGATTTTTTAAAATGCCTAATTGTGCAGAAACTTGTAGATGGAAATATTTTAATCAAGGGAGAAATTGTTTCTGGAAGAATAATTTGAGATTACTTTGCTGTAGTTCGAGTGAACAATAAAGCTCTATCAAGAAGAGAGAAAACTAAGGGTGTTTTTCTTTATAGAAAAAAGAAGAACATTGGGTTTACAAATAAAGGCTTTCTTTATGAGTACTTATTATTTAAGTCATATAGGCTATAAGTTATTTCAAACCAGGCATGTTGTAATCCTATATTCCTCATAATTTTATGTGTATTAAATAGGTGTTTGAACATTTAAGTAAAGAAGAATACATAAACTTGAAGGTAAATTTGAAAAAAAAACAAACACATAACGTCTTACCTAAAGTGTTTTCCTTGAAGTGTCTCATCTATCCTGTGCTTTTGGAAAAAGCTGAATTTAGCACTGAGAAGTGCTTTAGAAGGAAATTAAATACGTAAGAATTTATGTGATCTCTTTTCTAGTAAAAGGAACTACATTTAGGAAGAAGAATGTGAGTGAATTCTCCTTTGACTGAGTTTAATAAGAAGCAGATCTTAGAGGAATCTTATACTTGCATTATACTTGCATTAAATCTTATACTTGGTATCATATACTTGCATTAAACTTTAATCCTTCACTCTATGATAGGCACTGCATCATACTTGTTCTATAAAATGTTAAGTCTCTAATATTGCTATCTCCTTCCCATTCACTTTATTTTAATCATTTTAAAATGTTCTTTATATTTGGGGATCTAATACAGCAATATTTTTGAAATAGGTTTGTAAAATTTGCACATTCACAGGATGAGTACTAGGTGAATATACAAGTATATGACTTAATATTAACTTGATCCAAGTTAGGAAAAGTTAAATTGGAAAATCTAAGAAGACTATATAACGTGCAATGTCATTTCTTTACTGATAGTGCCGATAAGGGATTACCCAAACCAGAAGAGTGAATTAAGTTTTCATGAAAATGATAATTAACACAGTGATGCTGTTGAGATGTGGCTGCCAGGGGTACAGAAACGGTAGAATAGGAACCTGAAAACTGTCTCAATACAGTGGGAGATAGGTGAGCTGTGCAGCATAAGTGAAAAGGGAATTAAAAAGGGCTCTGCAACACTAAGTGTTGGGAGGATATAGAGCAACTGGAACTCTCATACATGACTGGTGGGAGTGTAAATTGTTGTGACTATTTTGAGAAACTGTGTGGCAGTATCTACTAAAGCCAAACATTTGCGAATCATGTTAATCGGCCATCTCCTAAGTATATATGCCGAAGAAATGTGTAGATATTCACCGAAAGACTTGAGCAAGTGTTATAGCAACAATATCTGTAACAGCCCCAAACTGGATCCATTCCAAAAATCCATCAGTAGTAAAATGGATAAATAAATTGTGTTATCTTCAAGCAAAGAAATGTGTACAGTACCAAGAATAAATATGCATACCATATGCAACAATACGAATGACTCTCACATAGTATTGAGCAAAGAAATCAGGGGAAGACAAGTCTGTATTGTTTGATTCCATTTCTAGAAACTTAAAAAGAAGCAGGTGAATCTGAACTGTGTTTCCATTGTAGTTATCTAATGGGGAATGGCAGAGGGACTTGTGACTGTTTCCTAATCTGGGCATCGGTTACACAGGCATGTTCATTTTGGAAAAATTTATAGAGCTGTACACATATGATTTGTGTAGCTTCTATTCTTGTATGTGTGTTAACCTTGAATAAGAAGTTTACCCTCCTCCTCAAATATAGGTCTTGTGAAAGCTTGGGAACTCAAGGCATCAGAGAAGAACTTAAGGAAGAAAGGGTGACGTAGAGCTTCAGACAGGAAGAAAAGCTGGGAAGGTGGTGGGGTCAGTGCATCCAGTCTGTAAGCACTTAGGGCAATAGAATTTGGGTAAAACTTTAGGTCATGATAAATAACAATATAGACTGACTATTAATATTCTGAAGAGATCCAAGGTTGAGTCAGAATAGACACAGGTATGGGTTTCAAATGAATAAGACTAGAGGCAGGAGCAGGCTGGAATGCCAGGGTTCAGAAAGCATAACTGTTGCGGTGTGAGCAGTCTATACGCAACAGCTTGGAAGGGCCTGCCAAACCCTGTTCTCTTGCCCATGAGTGAGGCCTTGGCAACTTTGTGCGGTTTATATAAAAGGCTAGAGAACAAAAAATCTCAGCTTACCAATTTATTTATAAATCACTTATTCATTCATATCATCATGCCCTGTACTGGTTAATTTCCCCCATTTTTCAAACTCTGACTTCTACATGTAAAATATGGTGTAAGAAACACGCCAGCTTCTATATATTCATTTAATTCCCAGTCTCTCATCAATGCAGGGATAGAATTAAGGCTGGAAAAGACCCCAAATAAAATACTTACTGATTTATGGAGCCTACGTAATGTAAATCAGGAACAAAGCGAGTCAATAACAAAAACAATTATTGAGCACTTGCTGTGTGCTGGGCACTGTCCTTAGCACTTT
>NW_011888848.1:951899-985775 GCF_000151845.1 Pteropus vampyrus
GCCCCCTCAAGATTAGACATTCTTTGGATGGTACAACTATATCTTTTTCATTTTTGTATCTTCACTGTGGGTTATTTTAGTGCTTTAAATAGTGCAACACTCAGTAAGTGCTGGTTAAACAAGTATTTGTTAAATAATGCATTTTCAAAGCTAGTCACAGGAACAAGAGTAGAAGCTCAGAAACATTTGAGGTAAGAAACCTCATGTAACGTGCATCCTTTGTCCTGGGACAGGTTGGTGGCTTTCCCCATTGAACTTCTCTCGTAACTCATTGTGATAAGGCTGATCCTAAGTGAAATGATTGCTGAGCCTGTGGTCCAAGAAACTGTTAAACTTCTACAAGGTGCGCTGAACGTTAGCCCGTCAGTGCCGCTCCTACTCTGGATCTCAGCTCTTCAGAGCCCCTGTTTAAATCTCCCCGCAGCTAGTCTCCTCTAGTGACACAGAGAGAAGGGTCCACTGGGCCAAAGGCGTGTGCCCATCTGATGCTGGTTCCGTACTCCGTCCCCATGCCCAACCATGTTTAAGGTACTAGACAATGGAATTCCTTACCAGATGGGGCCAAAGCCCACTTCCCAGGCCTCCAAGGGCTTCTTCCTCAGGCCCGTCCACCAACAGCATGCCTTGCCATCGGGGTGTGCATCTTTAGGTCCCAAGTGGGACCCAGGGGTAGGTTGTAGGTGCATGTGTATGCGGGGGTTGGGTGCCCACAGGATTCCACATAGTGCTCAATTATAGGTTACTGAAAAGAAACAATCAGTCATTCTAGGGACTTGGTGAAGCTAAAGTTGTGTAAGATTCCCTGAATTGGACTTGTTGCTATGATAACATGGAGCAGCCAACTCACAATGACAAAATTATACTTAACATCAGTCTTGTTGGAAGACTGAGATTCCCAAACCAGAGAAAGTTCTTATTCAGGTGCAAGATGTGTAAAAATGTCTATATAATGGGTGGCCTGGAAAACTTAACAAATGAGGTGATTAAAATATATAGCCTGCTTGGATCTCTGCCCACAGCCCGCTGCCAGACACCCACTGCCAGACCCCCTCCTGAAGCCATACTTTAACCAATTGCAAAGATTTCCGTCTACTACTAACTTCTAGTAATTTATTTAATTACATCTTAGATCCAGACATATTAGTGACGAGAGTAAGAACATGTATATTATGTTAGCAATGAGCTAAATATCCCCTGTTTTAGTAAATGACATCTCAAAAAGTGAGACCCCAAATATTCTTTGTGATGTCAACAAGCTCCAGAAAAAAGTATGTTTTTCACAAATAAGTAAATACTTTTGTCTTTAATAATAATTATTTAGGAATGTTGGAACAACATGCCAAATACATCATGTTGGTAACTGAATAAAATTTGTTTAAAAAAATTTTCTCTAAAATACTACCTATTCTATTCCATTCTACTTCGATTTTTATACGTCTGTGATAGACATGTTGTATGAATGAGATGCTAAATCTTGACTTATTTTAATGTTCTCCTTCTGTTGGATACTTGTTTTAATGAAAAAGAGAAGTCTAATAACTAAGTTTTTTAAAAAATTGAGATAAAGTTTCAAAACTTAAAATTAACCATTTTCAAGTATATGATTCAGTGTAATTTAGAGCATTCACAATGTTGTGCAAACACACTTCTCTCTACTTTCAAAACTTTTTCATCAGCCTAGAGAAAAACCTGTATATGCATTAAGTAACACTTACCTTTCCCCTTCTCCCATCTCTGGATAACTACTAAACTACTTTTGATCTCCATGGATTCACCTACTCTGGATATATCATATAAAAGGAGTCATGTAATATGTGACCATCTGTGTCTGGCTTCTTTCACTCAGCATGATGTTTTTGAGGTTTATCTCAGTTATAGTATTTATAAGTATTTTCTTCCTTTTATGGTGGAATAATACCCCATTATATGTACATATTACAATTTGCCCATTCATTGGTTGATGCACATTTGGGTTGTATTTCCTTTTTGGTTATTATGAATATACAATTAATACGCATGTACAAGTTTCTGTGTGGATATGTGTTTTCATTCTCTTGCGTATATACCTAGGAATGAAATTGCTGTGTTGTATGGTAATTTTATGTTTAACTTTTTGAGGAACTCCCAAAATATAACCAAGTTTTTTACACTCCGATTACCTTTGAATTTTAAACATAGTGTATCTTTTCTTTTAACAGCTTTATTGAGATATAATTCACCTACCATAAAGTTCACCCATTGAAAGTATATTATTGAATGTTTTTTAGTATATTCACTGCATTGTGCAACCATCATTGCAATTTAAAACATTTTTGTCACTCTGAAAAGAAACTTTGTACTCTTTTGCAGTCATTTCCCATCCCCTTCATTATCACTAAGCCTAGACTATCACAAATCTACTTTCTCTATACACAGATTCGCTTATTCTCGACATTTCATATTTGTTATTTGGATTTTTTTTTTTTTATTATTGAAGCGTAAGAGTTCTTTGTATTTTGTACATGCAAGTCTCATCGGATTTGCAATTTGCAAACATTTTCTCCCATTTGTGGATTGTCTTTTCACATTCTTGATGTTTGAAACACAAAAGTTTTAAATTTGATGAAACTCAATTTACCTATTTTTTTCTTTTGTTGCTTCTGCTATTAATGTTGTATCTAAGAAGTCACTGCCCATACCAAGATCATGAAGATTTACCCCTATTTATTCTAAGACTTTATAGATTTAGGTCTTTGATGATTTTAGGTTGATTTTTGTGCAATGGTGTGAAGTAGAATCCAATTTCATTCTTTTGCATATGGATATCCAGTTGTCCAAGTCATATTATATCTTCATATTTTTTTCTAAAAATCCATTTTGTGTGTGTGTATGTGTGAATATACAACTGTCCCAGCATAACTGATTAAAAGTACATCTTTTCCTCACTGCCCTTCAGTGTCATTTTTTCTTTATTTTAATGCCTCTGTGTGGGTTTGTTTTTAATCTCTTTATTCTCTTTCTTTAATTTCTGTCCCTGTGGCAATCTCAAACTGTGTTGATTCCTATACCTTCCTAATGTATTTTGGTATCTGATAGTTCCAAGACTTCTTTTTTGTTCCTCTTCATAAAAAGTATCTTAGCCATCTCCAAATGAAAAAAAATATTGTTCATGTTTTTTAAAATATACAAAATAAAAAACTTGTATATGAATTTACACAGAAACGTCATTCAAAAAACTGGAAACAATTCAAATGTCCACTATATGGACAACTGAATACATAAACAAGTTGTGGTATACAATGGAATATTACTCTGAAATAAAAATAAGCAAAACAGTGTTACCTACAACACTAGGGATAAATCTTGAAAACATTATGTTGAGCAAAGGAAGCCAGATATATAAGAATATACATCGCATGTTTCTATTTATATGAAGTTCTAGAATTGGAAAAAGTAATTTAAGATGACAAAAAACCCATCAAGGGTTGCCTGGGGTAGGAAATTCTTCAAACCCTCTAATACCTGAAAGGTGGCCTTCACATTATTCTATTCTTGTAAACTGAGATAAGACTAAAATGATTAGGATATACAGCTGCCTCACAGTTTAAGAATGTACATTTTCTTGCCCTTCAGTGTCTATGGATCAGTAGATTGACACTTTTAAAGCAACAATGATAATGGCACCAGTAAGAGCTAAAATTTATATTGCACTTAATATCTATCAGGCGTTGTAATGTTTTACACATATCATTCCATTTATTTACCGCAAAAGAATTTATAGGTAAGTATTATTACCTTTGTTTTATAGATGAAAAAAACAAAGGCACAGAATAGTTAATTAATATACCCAAAGTCACACAGCTGTTAAATGGCAGAGCTGGATTACTAATCCAGGCAGTCTAGCTTTGAGTCTGTACTTGTAATCACAATCTGAATCAATGCTATAAATGTGTTCTATCTACATAACATTACAACGAAAGGTTGATTTAGTAAGTTCAATGAAAAATTGCTTTTTATTAGAATTAGCAATATAATTGACAAATTTTGGAGGAAAATCTAAGTGGGGTTATTATCTTGCTATTTAAGATTTGAGAAAAGAATTCTCCTTTCAAATGAAACAAAACAGAAACAAAACAACAAACAAACAAACAAACATAAAACTGATGGTGAAGGGAGAAATGGGATTTGGAGGGCTTGCCGTTATCCAGATTATTGGATTCCTACAGTTGTAAACCCCTTGCTTAACCAGGCTTGTGTAAATGGGATCAGGTCCTTGATCTGTCCGAAAGAAGTTTTTGGCCTGTCACTAAGAGCCAAATACTTCTCTTCTGCTCCTAAAGATATTTATAATTTGTTTGTAATTTATTGAAATTTGCCTAGCTGTGGGAGAATTGTGCATCTTTTAAGTTCACTTCACCGCCTGTTTCATTCTATTTGGGAAACTTAGTCTTCTTAAAAGATGTTCCTCTGAGAGCACTGTCTCATCTGAAGTTTATGAAATAGCATGCTCAGTACAGCACACAATTCTATCATTTTCTTTATTAAGGTACTTAGTGGACACGGAGGCTGGTAGTGGATGTACAATGACGGTCATGATCTCCTCAGACCTTTGTTTCTGTTTGATAGCTTTGGTGGTGAATACTGGTTAAAGTTGTGGTTTTAGGAATACTAATTAGCCTTAAAAATTAAAGGTGCTAAAAGATTCTTTGAAAACTAAATTAAAATACTTTTCTGTCATGTAATTAATATCTAAAAACAGCATAATATGATTATCTCAGTTACTTATTTTGGTCAGAAGATCTTTCTAAATACACGTAAGACATCGAAGTGTTGAGTATGTGTTAGTTCACCTCTATGCCATATATCTGCTATCCATCAGCCTCTTAGAAACATATAGGAGTTGATCATGCCTTTCTAAAAAATCAACACTTCTACCTACTTAAAAAGCTCTTTTCTTCTACCTTATTCATTTTTTTCTCTTTTTCTGGCCCCCTGGCCCCCAGTCACCTTCTTTCTCACTTTAGCTTCCTGCCATGTCTCTCAGGTCTCATGTCTCCCAAAGTCTTTATTTCCTGGGATCTAGAGATTGGTAACAGTAGTGCTAGCGATAATGATAAGTCCTGGGTTAGGGTTCTGGCTGGGCTAGCATTAGTAGGGAGGAGAGATGAGAATGACTGTACAGCTTGACTGGTTTACTATTTTTGAGTTGCACCAATGGGAGACATGAAAGAAACAGAACATATTTTATTCAGTTTAATATGTCTCAGTAGAGGTTATCCTAATTTTACATGACATGAGAGAAGGCATATCTCGCCAATTCTTTCCCAACGGGTATGTCAGTAAAATAGGAATGCGTAAACATTTCAGAGACAGGGATTGTTATGACAGGGCCTGCTGGAGTTATAGGGCATTATGGTAGTTACAAAACTGCTTATGATGCTGTAGCAGATGAAAACTGATTTCTTGTGATTGTGATTCTATTAGTTTTCCATGGCTGTTGTAACAATTTACCACAAACTCAGTGACTTAAACAACACAAACTTATTAATTATAGTTCTGATGATCAGAAGTCTTAAAATCAAAGAGTTGGCAAGACTTCATGCCTCCTGGAGGCTCTAGGGGAGACTCTGTCAGCTTCTAGAGACTGCCCATTTTTTTGGCTTCCACCTTTGAAGCTAATATTCATATCACTCTGGCTTCTGCTTCTGTCAGCATACCTTCTCTCGGAGACTCTGATAGGAACCCTTATGGTTACATTGGGCCCACCCAAATAATCGAAGAAAATCTCCTTCTCCTGATCCTTCAGTTAATCACATTGCAAATATATATTTTTTTCAAGTAAGGTAACATCTCCTTTTATAAGTTTTGGGGATTAGAATGTGGACTTCTTTGGGGGTCCATTATTCTTCCAATCACATGCCTGTTCTACAACGAGCTAGCTACCTGCCTTTTATTACTATTGATATTAGTCTTAGGTAAATTGAAGTCAGCTGGAATATACTATTTTTAGTGCTATTTTTACTTTTTTGAATCTTTCTCTTTTTGAATCTACAATAACTGTGGTCTGATGAATCTATAGAACAATATGGGTTCAAATCCCCAGAGCTTTCTTGATCCACACATTCCTCAGTGCTTGATGCAGAGAATCTACTGGGTTTTGAAATCTTAGTGTTAATGACAGTACGTTTCTGGGGTATTGTGCATGCTAAACAAATAAAGCAAAATTAATGCTCTGGATAAAGATCCTAAATCCACAAAATTCCAACTTTATCTCTCCACTAAGATCTGACAGTCTGAAAGCTTGCAAGAGTTAATATACCTTCTCATGGCCAATTTTCACAAAGCATGATATAAATACATTGCACCATCAAATTAAATGTGTGACTTACTGTTATCATTGGTTGGGGCAGAAAATGGCCTTTCTACTGAAATTTAAGAGAGAGATGTCTTGCCCCATCCAGAAAATTCTTCATTCTTTTTGTCTCCATACTTTCATTATAGAAAGTGGCATGGAGAGTGTGGGGGAAAGATGAGCAATGAGGAAAAAGAGATGACAAACACCAGGTGGTGACTTGTAAGATACATGATTCCATCTTAAGGACAATAGGAGTTATTGAAGAAATTTTGGTAGATGAGGAGGAGGGCAAGGGAGAGGTCCGGGGTTGTTACTGGGTATTTTGTCTTGGAAACACTGGATGTACTGCAGCTCCATTTATTGAGGTGAAAAATGAAAGAAGAGCAGGGTGTGGAGGTAAGCAAGTTAAGTTGGAATTGCTTATGGGACATCCAAGTGGAGATGGCAGACAGGCAATTGGCTCTATGGTCTGTAGTTCGGAAGAGAGATCTGGTCTTGCAATATGGGTTTATAACTCATCAATGTAAGGATGGTAATTGAGAGCACTACTGGGGATAGCGCACAGAGTTAGAAGAAGATAGAGACCTGAGGAGCACCAATATTTAGAGGATTGTCAGAGAAAAAGGCTGCAAAGGAGACTAAGGAATGGTTAAACAGGTAATTGAAAAATCAGAAGAGCTGACATATCAAAAAATTTGTGCCCATTCTTTCTTTGGGTGCTATTATTGGAAACACATTTAATCACAGTTAAATGTGACTTGAAAATTGTTTCCTTATATATAAAACGGGGCCAATAATTCCTTACTTGCATCACAGGATTGAGTTTGGAGTAAAAAAATGTATTTGAAACTATTTTGTAAAGCATTACAGCAGTAGTTAGTTCTCAAACATTAGCGTGCATCGAAACCATTAAGACTTGAGAAGACACAGTTTGTTATGTTTCTGATTCAGCAATAACAGTTTGATTCCGTAGATGGGGGTGGGACCCCCAAATTTAAATTTTTCATAAATTCTCAGTTGTTGCTGGTCTGGGAACTATTGTGTAATACGAATGTAAAGAATTACATTTTTGATTTTATAGCAAAACTCACTGAGTTTTCCTCCAATGTTCTTTCATCCCTTAAACTGTTTTTATTCCTATATCTTCTTCCGTGAACACATGTAGAAACATCTTTAACCTGCTTCATACCTAGCAATATCCGTTTACGTTTGTGAAAGATCAGCTTACTGCAGTATTTTGTTGATTGTTTACATTAATGAGCAAAGTTTGAGGTTAGCTTAAGGACGGGAAAAATATATGGTGTTTCTGGTGGAGAGGAGACAAGAAACTCGTTGGAGTAAGGTGTTCCCCACCCTCAAAGTCAATTAGATGTAGACTGCTACTTACTTGTTACCTACTTTCAAAAATCCCATTAGAGAACTAGTAATTTGATCCAGAAGGGAGCAGCATGAAGAGTCAGGTAAGAGGAAAAATTGACCTCATTCTTCAGTCCTTTCCTAAATCCTGAGAAATGTGTACCTCAACGCTCCCTTTTTCAATTCCACAAAACAGGGGATCAGGAAAACGCATTAGCACCCCAGTATAGATTAGGAACACAGAGCGGGGAGGAGACTCGGCCTCGTCAAGACGGAAGGAAACTGGGGGAAGGGAGAGAAAACTTCCCCAGGCGGAGACTCTGCAGAGGCCGTGGGAAGACAAGGGAAGTGGGGAAATGTACCTCGGGCGTTAGCCAGACACACTGCCTCTGGGCATTTGGAAAAGTGAGGGAGGAGGGAGAAAGGCTGCCCAGAGCGAGATCCCAAGAGCTCCCGCCGCTGCTTTTGAGTGAAGATCTGGAGAGCTGGAGCTTTCTGCTCCACTTCTTCCCTCCAAGAGGCCATTTCTCCAGATTTAACCGCGATAAAGAGGGGGCGCTGGGCCGAGCCAGTATAAGCCGGAGTTGCCGCCTGGCTCACAGCGGACCCCGCTTCGGCCCCTGGCCAGGGAGGGAGAAGCGGCCTTCGGGGACGCTGAAGTTACTCCGTGGAGGGGGAGGGGTCATCAAGCTCCTCTCCAATCACGGCGGCAGCTCTATGATTTGCATATATTATGCTAACGTAGACCTCCCGCTCAGCTCCCCGCCCCCTGGGGGCCTGGGGCAGGCGCGGGCCGGGCGAAGGTGAATACATTAGGATAATGAGGCGGGCTTCGGCGGGGCTTGGGAGGGGGGCGCGCTGTCGCGGGGCCGCCGGCCCAGGCCGCGCCGGGAGGGGGCGGAGGCGGAACGCTGGCTCGGAGCGCGCGCGCACTCACACACGCACTCACACACTCACACACGAGCATCCCGAAGGGTATTTAAGGCTCGCACGCGCGATGCTGCGGAGATCCTTGGGGCAGCCTTGATTTCGGCCTCGCGGCTTGCTTTTGCTCCAGGGTTATTTCGTTTGCTCTCTCCTCTAGCCCCCGGGCACCCTTTTTGCGCTGCGCTCCCGCCGCCTCGCTCAGCCTTTTCTCCTGGAACTGAATCCAGGTGGGAAACAGGTCGGCGTACGGGAAAACACCGACTAGGTTAGAAATAAGGCGAACTAACAGACGCAACAGGTCCGCGCTCCGGGGCGAGGCGAGCGGCCGCCCCAGCAGCCCTCGCCCGCTGTCCCCAGGCTCCTGCGTGGCCGCTCGCAGGGACCTCAAAAGAGGTGTCGGTCTTCTGGGGGACCAGCGGGGCCATCCGGGTGGGTTTCATTCCGGTTTTTATTGCCACCAGTCCCCAGACTGACGGTGCTCTTCGCCCTCAGCTGGGAAGGGAAAAAAAGGCGGAGGACGGTCCACGACTGCTGGTCTCAGCGCTCAGGAGAGCGGGGGTCCATCTCTGCGCCCCGGCTCCCACTCCGCCAAATAGTTGTGTAGCCACCGGGACTGAACTTTGGACGAGTCGTCCTTTTTCTTTCCTTTTAAGATTATTGGAAGTGGTAGAGGGTGGGAGGCAAAGCCGAGGCAGTCGACCCTGCCACGATGCTGCTGAAGAAGCCTGCAGGGAAAGGAGGGGCCCGGGAGCCGGGCTCCGAGGACTCCAGCTCCGCTGGGCTGCGTTGTGCCAGGACCATGCCCCCGTGCGCAGCTCTGGCAGCCCTCTTGTCAGTTGTGGCCGTAATGTCTTGTCTGTACCTGGGGGTGAAAACCAACGACCTCCAGGCGAGGATCGCCGCTCTCGAATCCGCCAAAGGGGACCCTTCCATCTGCCTGGTTCCTGATTGCCTGGATCAGCTCAAAGCAATGGTGCAAGAGAAAGTGGAGCGACTTCTGGCTCAGGTGTGAAAGGCTGGGGTATTTTGCACGTGGATAACATCTTGCACAGGCGTGATTCTGTGTACACGACCAGCCTCTGCCCTTACTGTCCTCATACTTGGTGTGGCTGTGTGTGCATGTGCTAGAAGACCATCTCATTGTAATATGTATTTGTATATGCACATCCTTTGATATCATCCTCTCTATCTGTATCATTTCCCTCACTCTTCTGAATATTTGCATGTTAAACAAATATGGAAATCTAAATGGAGAAAAGGTGACCAGAATGGCAGGGTGGTATTTTATATCCTTTTAGTTTTCCAGAGTCATATGTGGATCTTCTATAGTTTTGTGGAGAATATTCCTTGCAGAGAGAATATTTATTATGTCTTTTGTACATTCTAAGAAGGTTAGGGCCACAAGTGTTATTAACATACAGATGGTAATCACTCTTAAGAGTGAAATAACCCTAAATGTGATTTAAAATCAATCGTATCACACATTGAATGTGTTTGTATTAAATGTTTAAAAAGGAAAAAAATAGCTAATGTTTTTGTAAGAGATGTAATGCCAGGGGCGTTTATGAATGCAGAGCCATTGGACTTGGGAGGTGAATGAAATGTACATTGTTTATCAGAACCAGGGGCACTTTCGAACTAGAGTTAGGTTTTTTGCAACTTGCTCTTCCAATAGAGAGGCTGTGTGGCAGTAGTTGCAGCACAACATGATAAGCCATTGACTTTCATATATAAAATATTGGCTGTTTTAAAATCTATAGCTTAACCTACAACTGCAACATGTTAATGCCAGGTTTTGCACTGACTGCATAAGCTTGAGCTGAGGGAGAGGGTGGTGGTACTGGAAGAATGGAGAAAGATGTTATACAAGTCCCACAGGCTTGATATCACATCAATGGTCATTTTCTTTTTTTAGGGCTTGGGTACTGTTACCTTTTGACTAAAGTCCAAGTACATATGTAAACTTTAGTTATGCAGGCTATCAAATGCTCGTAAATCAAGCAGAGACTTCCTAAAGAAACCATTTTTCTACAGTGCTACTGTTGGTTCTTAATATCTCTTTTTCTCCCTGCAGAAATCCTATGAACATATGGCTAAAATAAGAATAGCAAGAGAAGCACCTTTAGAATGCAACTGCCCAGCAGGTAAAGTGGAACATTTATAACAAGGTTTGCTCCATAGCAGAGCATTTTAAAACAAAAGTCCCATGTCTGTCAAGTCTACCTGTAATAATAGTAAAGAAAGAATGCAGACCCAACTTACTTTAATAAAATCAATATGTCTCAGTCGAAAGAATGGTAAATAAAGCCCCAAATATTATTTTAAGCAACATACCAAGGTCTGTTATGGGAAAGCAAAGGAGAGATAATCAAGAAGGAAAATATAAGCAAGATGATGTATAAAGATGAAGTTCCGAGATCCACAGATTGAAAAATATTCTTTGATTTTATTCAATTTTAATGTCTATGGAGAAAAGGACTGCAGAACATGTTAGATTCTGCATTGCCTGGTGGCTAATGTTGCATTAGTGCAGCTTTCCGTTTGTTCCCTTTGACATATGATTATATTAGTAAACCACTTTCGCTTCTTCCACTTTTATTCTTTTCTGTCAAAAAATGTGCTCTCTCCAATAGCTAACTAGTTATCTTGAGCTTCCCATTGCAAACTACTGCATTCTCAATGAGCTCTCAGAAAAGGTGCCATTTTTACCATTTTTCTGTGCAGCTTTAGCAAACTATATTAATGCTAGCATATTAGTAGAAGGATGGAAAAGAGAGACATCAATGAATAAAACCCCTAGGTAATCATTAAATCTTCCTTTATAGACCTCTGAGGCTTCCTACATAGTCAGTCATTTGTAGACCTAACAATTTAGAAGCCCTTTGAATATGTCCATTGGAAAACATCTTGTGGATTTCAACTGATAAAAGCCATGAAAAACTCCCAGGAGTTGAGATTTTTATTTCAGATAAATGTTGTTAATGCATTTATGAAAATTTAGTTTCTTTTATCATGACTTATGGGTAAGTGAGTCTCTTACATTTTCTGTAATGTCCAGGAACATGATACTTAGATAATTAAATATGGAAAGGCTAGTTCCTATATTTTTTCATATTCTGAGATAGTCTAACAATAACTTGTTTTTTCCTCACTATAACACAGTTATACCATACACCGTGTTTAGAAATTTTAAGTGTCAACTCCCAGTTGTACATCATAAAGTTTTACTTTTTATCTTCTGCTACATTGTTGACCATAATGGAACTGTATATACATATATATTTTTTGTAAATGAAGCCCTTTCAGTTAAGTTAACAAAGAGTTAATGTTTGACATTGTAAGTTTCATTCTTGCTTGTTTTAAGTTAGGAAAGACCTCAGAAGTCAGAAATTCAAGGAAGGCAATTTTCTAGTGCAGGAATTAACTCTCAACAACCTCATCAGCTTGTAGAGATTATTTAAATTCCCAAGACAGTTGGTATAGGACTTCACTGATCATACCACTTAGAGTCTAGCATTTTCTCTATACAGTACTTGCTAGCTGTGTAAAAAATAACTAATATTTAATTAATAGGATTCTTAGTGAATGGGGTAAAAAGAAAAGTGACAACCACAGCACTGTTTTTTTTTGGATTTAACTGCTTCATGATGTTTGATGTAAGCTAGTTGTCAAGGTTTAATTTGTGATCTGGAAGAAAGTTAATTACATTTAGAGTTTACCTTATATTATCTTGGAAGAGCCTTTTGAACCATTTTTCTTAACACAGCAATTGAATAATAAATGGTGATTTCACCATAATAATAAATAAATAATAAATGGCGTTTTCCTTGGCTTTTTTTGTTGGCTCTCACTAATGGCTGCTTTACTTTCTTGCTACCACTAGAGCTCCACATTACATCAGTTTTCACTAGGTTACTTGAGAGGTAAATTTTTGAAGGTGTACATTCCAATACATAGAATTAAACAGGTTTCTTGCTGACAAATCATTATTATAGAAACACTCTCTTCTGCTTGTGGAATAATTAGACACCATCCAAATAAAGGCATTATGTTGAAAATACTATCTTGGGAGAAAACTAGTTATTTTGAATTATGGTCAGTGAGGTATTGTTTTAGGGAATGAACGGGCTGGCCAAGAAGATTAGAAAAGAGATACAGTGCTTCCCACCTGGTTTGGCTCTAACACTCGTTTGCAGTGACTAAGAGTTGTCACCCAGACATCTGTTTGTAGGGCAGAACGAGACAAGTCTGTGACCTCAGCTTGCTCAGTTCCTGTGGAAAGATGCCTACCCCTTGAAGTTGACACTCTTGTTGACAGTCTCCTTCACAGAGCCAAGGACTGATAGCAAAGGACTAATGCTGTGTTGTTTGTGTTCACTTTAATTGCTTTTGATAGAACTCAGTCCCATTGAGGTTTATCCTGGTAGGCCATAAGGAAACTATGGAATTTATAGATTTTTTTTAAATAGATTTTTTTTTTTTAAACATGGAAAGGAACTTAATATGAAAGAGGGATGAGAAGGGAAGCACTCTCATTTAATTTTCACAGCAACACTGAGAGTTAAATATTAGTGATCTCATTTTACAGATGAGGAAATTGGACTCAGAGAAGGTGACTAACTTAACATAGGAAGGGCAAGGTCAGGATTCACGCTACATCTGACAGAATCAAAAGCCCAAAGTCTAGTGAGGAATAGCGAATGAGTATAGGTTTTGGAGCTAGACAGTTCTGGAATGGAATCCTGGGTCTGCTACTAAATAACTGTGTGACCTTGGTCAAACTAATGAACTTTGTGTTTCGGTTTCTCACCTGCAAAAAAGTAGCTAATAATACTTTCCTTATAGGATGGTAATTTAAACGGTCTGGCATATTAATAGCTATTCATTAGATGATAACAATTACTATTCTTTTTACTATATTATGTGCTATTTAACTTTAATCTGGTCCTTTGAGACACATGAAATAGGAAAACCGAGGTTTGGAGATGTATAACTTGCTCAAAACCCAGTGGCTAGTTCATGACAGGTTTTGGATTAGAACACTATGCTTAATTGTACAAATATATCTGTAGATCATTTATGCAGATAGTCAGACAAATCAGTATCTCTTAGTATTGCACCAAGATATTTATATTAGCCTACTAAATTATTTTTTCAAAATTGCAGGAAAAACTTTTGACCTTGTAGGTGTAAACCATGATTGAAATGGATAAAACTTGAGCTTAAAAGTATATGGGGATATTTAAGAATGTCTACAATTTTGATGCTAGGTGTTTATAAAAAGAAATGCTGTAAGTATCTGATTCATTTTCACACTTATTTTTAACAAGTTTATTGAAGTGTAATTTATAATATTTACCCATTTTAAGTGTATAACTTAAAGATTTTTAAAATTTATAGAGTTTGGCAGTCATCACCATAATCCAATTTTAGATCACCTTCCTCACTCCTGAAAATTCACATTTACATTTTTCATATACTCAGAAGCTCAATTTTTTGAATATTTGCTTTAAAGAAACCCCAAAATAAAATTGAAAAACAAAAAAAATCCCATACAAATTGGAGCTCTATTTAGCAGAATGTTTGATTCGGCAATAGCTGAACCATGGAAATTCAGCTGGCCCCTGTGGCTTGGCCTCTGTAAAACTTGACCCTCGTATTTGAGAATAAATTGGCTCTTTGCTCTGGCTGTAGAATTCCATTTTGGGTTCTGTTCTTGGAGTCCTACATAAAGTTTGTATAAACCAGGCATATTTATGGTGAAGGTTTCTATGTTCCAGTTGATAACGCTGGGAGCTAGGCAGCCAACCAAATGATATTTGGATCACAAATGTTTTTGTGCCTTACTCATCAGTACTGTTGTCTACCCAGGATATTAGGCTAAGAACCTCTGTGGTGTAATGGATAGAAAATGTGAATGGGCAATAAAGACTCCAGAATTCTCATCTTGGCTTTGTCATTAACATGTTATACAATCTGGGGCAAGCCATTTCTATGAATGACTTTTACAGACTCTATTTTCATATCCCCAAAATAAAATTGTTGGACTAGAATGATTTGAAGGGCATTTGTCAATTCTCCAGATATAAAGAGCCTTCTGTGTGCCAAATATGCTAGATACTTGGAATATGCTGATGAGCAAGGCAGACTTGGTATCTGCCCTCATGGAGCTTACATTTCAATGAGGATGATAAACATCTATTTAAAATTGATATGAATTTACAGGTGCAACAAGTGCAACTGAGAAAATGAACAGTATGCTTTGGAGCACGTGACCAGAATTTCTTCCGTGTTGTAAATACTAAGGATTTTTTTTCTTTTCTTTGGGGGAAAAAAACGGAAATTCACAGTTGGAGAAAATCATAATATGTGAAGATCTGGCACCTGATTACCGATAAAGCTGTAGCAATGGATAAAAAGCTGATTGGCACAGCCTTACCTGGCTTTGGCTTTCCAAGAATTCATGGTCAGATGAAGGTGCACAGACACCTTGTTTACCTACACTGATTCCCAACTGAAACAAAAAAGTACCTATAATATATAAAGAGTTGTGGTAGATAGGATGGTGATTTATTCTTCTACATTTCTCCTGAAACAGTGAGATTTGGGTTCAATAAGAGTTGAAACTTCCTGCCTGGTGGTACTGAATAGTACCACCTGACATGGTTTTCCTGCATTCACTGATAATGATGAAATCTGATTGCCTGTTCGTGGCGAGTTTAGCTAGAGATAAAAAAGATATACCACATAGTTTCTGAGGTCCCTGTATACCCAAGTCTATGAACATGTATGTATGCAAAATAAGAATAAATGTAGACAAGTAAAGTCCTTCTGATTCATATATGTGAGTGATATAGTCTTTGGTGACTGCTTTGTGACATCCTCTCAATTTTGAGTGAAAATAAATGTCAACTGTAGCTTTAAGATTATGCACTTTCCCCATTGTATGAGAAGACCTTTAAATTACCTTACTAACATAAATTTACTTTATCATATAAACCTGTATTACCTACTAATAACGTTTGGCATAGTGGTTTTTCACTACGCTGCATGTTATTCTTAACCAGCAGCACAATGAGTGGAAAGAGTGCATCTAGTCAGGGCATAAGACTGTGTAGATTTTCAATTGTGTAAGGTGAAGAATAGTCAGAAATGATTTGCAGAAAAAAAGCAAATTAAAATGCTATAAGTGTTGTTTAAATGAGAATAGCAATCCCCTTCTCTTGTAAGGCCAAGGAATACAATGTGACATCCAAGTGCCTCAAAGCATTCATGTTAAATGGTTTCAGTCCTAATAAGTATAACAGTTTGGGAGTAACTCTTTTAATTAGTCGAGTAGTGACAGCTGGCAAAATGCCCTGCCACCCAAGGGACCAGGACAAATTGCCTCTTGAAGCAGTGTTCTTGTTTCTTAGCTTCTCTTCTGTTTCTCCTGTCTAAAAGTTCTTAAGCTAATTCTTCAAATATTCTTTTTTCTTTCTTACCTTAATAATTTTGTTTTTTTTTTCATGAGTTGGGAATTATTTAAGAGAAAGGCATAAATTCTGATAGGTGTTAATACTTTCTGGCTCATTAGAAGAATGTTTAGGTACAAACAGCCTCTTGGCCGTAATAACCCACTGTGCCTCCGATTGGTTTGTAACTGCAAAATCAACTACCTGGCATTAAAAAAACCCAGTATTTGAATGTCAAAATTAGGTCTGGGAATGGAAAAGTAGGGCATCATTTTATCAGAAAAATTAGGTAAATGGAGGGCTGTGTGGGAAACATGCCAGAATCAGGACTGTTTTACAGTCCAGGGATGCATTTCCTACTGCAGGGGGACCTTACCAGACACTCATCAAAGTAACATCCGGCTGTGTTATCTTGAGTAGAAACCATCCAAAACCTATTATGAAAAAGTATTTTTATTCTCTCCTTCCACTTGATAATCATTACTTGGTGGTATGTCGTCAGAAGCTGCGAATGTGAAAACAATGTATGAGTCGGCCTGGACTGCAGGCTGTAGCCCAGTGTGGGTTCCCTACTCTGCCCTCCTTGGTTTGCCAACATGGATGAAGTTCTGTGCAGTGGTTCAGTGCACCATGATATTTAACACTTTAAAAAAAATTGTGTTAGAAATGACTGTAGTATACCCACATATTGAATTCTTAGACATGCATAGTTATTGTTTCATTTGGGATGTGTTCAGCAATCTTGCAATTAAAAAATATTTTAAAATCGACTTTCAAAAAGGAGCAAATGTACAGACTGGGAAGCAGAAGTAAGTGGAAATTACAAATTAAAACTGAGCACTTTTCATTGGCATCATATATTTCTTCAAATTACTTTTCCGAAAGTCATTTAAATAATAGGATTCCTTGAAGAAATGCCACCAGATGGCAGGCATCTTCTCTTTGTGACCACAAGGAGGAGAGACTGAGTTGAATAGTGGGACATCCTCTATTATGCCAGCTTCTCAATTAAATTCCTAGCTAACTTCTGCCTCTTGACTTCTGTTTGCAATGGAAAAGATTTATAGAGAAAGCAAATAATTTCTTCCAACTATATTTGAAGACTGGAATGTCCTGCCTACCAGCTTAAAGATATTTAATGCAATCTAGTAAGTTTTACAATTGTATTAGTCAAAAAGTTTATTTAGTAGATAAACTCACAGGTATCAGCTTGAGCCTAGTAAATAGGTAGAATTCGTGAACTAAATGTAATTGAATTTATCAATTGGGGATTTTGTGCTTATGTTTTATGATTTCTCAGACTCAAGAATCGTTTGTAATCATTGTCCTGCTTTTGACGTGATTTCATCTAGAGTCTCTGTTTCAACTTCAGTTACCACATAATACCATAGTTGAAATACGGTCTTTATTTTTTTCATATTGTGTTCTTTAGTATGATTGCTTAGTCTGATTTGCCAGGAATACCAAAAACTATGTCTGTTCATTTGAATATTAATAATTTAGATTTTAGGAGCTCTAGGCTTCTGGATTATGTACACAAAGTTTTTATTATGTTTGAAATGTGGTCAGCACATATTTATATACAATTTTCACATTTAGGCTGAGTGACTGAGTAAATTGTATGAATTGTAGCCAGTTCTAGTGTGTGCAATATGGTAATACTGAGAGTCAGAATATATCTAACTAGAAGTAGCCTGGTTGTGGCAGGGGTAGAGCCTATTTTTCCTTTGTTTCCCAAAGAGTTCATGTGTAAGGAGAAGAAAAGCAGGAGGAAAAAATCACCCATGTCCCCTAATAGCTTGGAATCATATCTTTTTCCCATCATACTTAGCAAGCCTGGTATTTTTGAGTTCTTATTATAACGTAAATCTGGACAGTGGTTTGAGAGTCCCGAGTTCTCCATTAGCTCCGTCTCCAGCATCCTATTTTGCTCTCACAGCAGCTAATGGGAGAGAAAAATCTCATAGGAGTCTCTCCGTCAAGTTTATTACACGGCAAGAATGGTGTTTATATTTTTGATCCTTAAGATGTTAGAATTAAATATGCCTGGAAAATTGACACAGACCTTTCCCAATATTCCTGTATCTTAGGTCAATTCTGGCAGCTATGAAAGGTAAGTCATTTATATTACCTTTCTAGGAATTATGAAAAGCTCCAATTTGTGCCTCAGGGGCTCCAGAATCCAGCTGGCATTTTTAGATGTACATGATATGATCATAAGACAAAACATTTCCACAAACCATACACAAAAACCAACCTTTTGACTTGTATAAAGTTATGCTAGAAATGCTGGCAAATTCTAGGGCTTTGCCAGCGAACTTTGGAATACTAAAAATTGTTTTTTACTGAAAGAAGTAGGGGTCAAGGTCAGAGCAGAGGAAGTTTGAAGGGAAACAAGTTTCATAAATAACTGCCTCTCTGAAGATGGTTATCAACCTGGGTGGGGTCGAGTGAGTTAAGTGGGTCAAGGATCAGCTGGCCTTTCTGGGCAGATCCTGCTGCTTACTGCTAAGTGTTCTCAGGGTTATAATTGCATTCCATTTCCTGAAGGGAGTGTGTTGGGAGTCCAGTCTACCAATATCATTTATGTGCTCCATGGCTGAGTTTCTGGTTTGTATCTGTGTATCTCTAGGGCTTATTATAGAGTTTTCTATGGAAAGTTCTCTATAAAAGTTCATAGTGATCATAATGAGGATCTGTCAACTTGACTTGGCTGAGGACTGTATGGGATTTATCTCTTTACATATACCAATATTCTTATCTCTGTGCCTTTCTTACATTTTCTCTGAGGACTTTGTGAGCCAAAACAAAACTAATACGAATCTTAGAGATCAGGTAGTTCAAAGGTTTTCCAACATTTCATAAAGAGGCTAAACCTTTTATTAAAAATGAAATCTTATGAGAAAACCCAATATATGAAATAGGATGCAATGTTAGTTACACAATGATTGACTCTGGAGGTCAGAGGGGACAGAAGCCAAAAACCTATCTGCTCTTTCTTTTTGCTGCCCACCCTCTGTAATGGCCTCTGAGGTATCGCCAAAGAATCTTAGGACTCCAAAGGATACTGTTAGAAAATTACTGAAAGTTCAGTTCCCAGCATGATCTTAGCTCCCATATCTAGAGATACTGTGTACTTGTCAACATAGAACTCATCTCCAAAATTCTGTAACTAGAAGCATTACTAGGCATGATGGAAGCAAAATCATTAAAATGAGCAGAATCCAGAAATGACTGTCATATAATAATGTTCATTAATGGGTTGTAGTAGCCCAGCGAAGATGTTATGTAGAAGTTATTTAGTGTGGCAAAGGAGATGTAATAATGTGGTAGCCCTGGAAAGCTGGGAAAATGCACCATGTAACTAACTGCGTGGTGCTCTTCGTCAGAAAATCAACCTCAGCCTTTTTCTTAAAGTCACTTATTTTTTAAGGCTTCAAATTACAGTACAGTTCTCGTTTTATGACACTTTCTGTTTTTTCAAATTTCTTCCTTTGTATTTTTGCTTATTGTTTAATTCTAGATATTAATATGGGGCTTTTTCACCAAGTTACAGCAATTCATTGCCTTTTAAGTATATTTATTTAAAGCAGTTGATTTTTAAACTAATAGTACTTATCCTGCAAAGTAGTATGTGAAAAACAACTATCCCCAAAATTATATTATTTATAGAAAATTTATATTGTGAGAAAGTCGTTATTAAAGATGCTTCTAAGATCTTTGAGACTTTCTTACTTGATTTCTTATTAGTGTTAAGCTGATGAGATTTATGTGTTGAAATTTAAATTGACAGTACAAAGAATATATGAATTGTGCATGTTTGTATAAAAGTAGGAAACATTTACAGGAATTAACATTATTTTAGCCCATCATGAATGACATAAATAGTAAATTTCAGAGAGGAAGTGTAAATCTGGGTACAATCATACTGTAACAAGTACTGCAAATGAAAATTTGAAAGACAATACTCTGTCTCCCATCGAAATGAATGTCCACTGTCATCAGCAGTGCTATTTACTGTTTGAGTCGCTAGTTGTGGACAGTAGTTTGGCCGAGCACAACACCTTCCTCAGTTTTCTTATTCGACAGATAATAGAATGACACAGCTACCATACAAGTTATTGAGCTTTGGTGAGCAATTTATTTTCTCCTTAATACACAGTCTCAAACTATGGACTTCCAGGAAGTCTGGAAGAGAAAAATGACTCCTCTTTTTAACTCCTTTAGTTACTTTGCCTTTTAAGAGAAGAGAATTATCAGTAAGGCAGTAAAGATAGAAAGGCTGACCAAGTACTGATGGCTGGAAAGGTTGTGTCTGCCAGCCAAAGCTATTGTAAGCTGCAGAAGAGTTGTAACCCAACAAACTGTATGTCCAGAATTTACTTGCCAAACCCTCCAGACATACTGACAACTTCCCAGGAGTTTAAGCAGCAAGCCTGACAGTAAGGCTTATTACTACCACACATATTATGCATCTGGAAGTTTTTAATAAAAGAAAAACTCTGGCATTGAGAAATTGCATCCGTAAAGAAACCAGGGCTTTTATGTTCTTGTATATAGTTTCCTTCTGTGCAAAGTTATTTGATGCTCTAAATTTCAGCTATTTCTGAGGATACTTTCCTGAATGTTGTCTTGGTTTTACAATCAAGTTTTGTATGAGGAATGCTGTGTGTTGGTGGTAGAATGTATGTTGTTATTTTTGGAATATTAAAAAAATTAATTTATTTCTATGGCAGAAAGTATCTTTGAATTGAGAGGTCTGAGGTATACTTTCTATTCTTTATGTGTGAGCCCAGGTCACATTAGACTGAGAATGTGTTTTATTCTTCTATGCCCTTATCTGCTTGAGTGAAAAACCCTTGCTTCCAGCATCAATCTTCAAGTAGAAATTCTAAGTAGAGGGATTTTATAACCAGTCACATTTATCTCCTATGTACGTATATCATACATCATTTTTTTCTCACATTTTTAATCTTTAACAAGTCTTCACTTTTGTTTAATTGTAGTCATATGCCACTGGTATTTTTTTTTTTTTTTTAATACTTACCGGTTTATTATGAAGGATACAGATGAACAACTAGAGGAAGAGGCAGGTAACAAGATCTGGAAGGGTCCTGAGTGCAGGAGCTTCTTTCCCCATGGACTTGGAGTGCACCACCCTGCCAGTACATGGATGTATTCAACTCACAAACTCTTCAAACCCTTCTCAGGGTTTTATAGAAGTTGTATTATATAGGCAAGATTGATTGGTCATTGATGAGTAACTGAATCTCCAGAACTTCTTCCCACCCTGGAGGTTGGGCGTGGGGTGGGCCTGAAAATTCCAACCTTCTAACCATATGATTTGGTTCCTCTGGCTACCAGCCTCCACTCTGAAGCGATCTAGGCTCCACCCCCTCCCTTACCTCATTAGCATACAAAATGCTGTTATTATCATTCTGGAGAGTCTAAGGATCTTAGAAGTCCTTGTGTTAGGAACCAGGGATGAAGACTAAGTACATGTATTTTTTTTTTATTATATCACAACATCACCAAGTCCTTTGTTCATTTTTAATCAAGTTTGTTTTGTTGTTGAGTCGTAGGAGTTCTTTATATATTCTTGCTATTAACAACTTATCAGATATATGAATTGCAAACATTTCTTGACTTTTCCCTCTGTTGATTGTGTCCTTTGATGTAGTGCGCTTTATCAATTTTTTCTTTTATTGCCTGTGCTTTTGGTGTTGTATCTGAGAAATTATTGCCAAATACAATGCCATGAAGTTTTCTTCTAAGAATTTAATAGTTTTAGCTCTTACCTTTAGATCTTTGATCCATTTTTAGTTAATTTTTGTATATGATGTTAATTAAGGGTCCAGCTTCATTCTTTTGTATATAGACATTCAGTTTTCTCACACCATTTGTTGAAAAGACTGTCCTTTCTCCATTGAATGGTCTTGGCACCCTTGTCAAAAATCATTTGACCATATACATGAGGGTTTATTTCTGGGCTCTCTATTTAATTCCATTGATCCACATTTCTGTCTTTATGCCAGTACCACACTATTTTGATACCGTAGCTTTGTAGTAACTCTTGAAATCAAAAAGTGTGAGATCTCCAACTTTATTCTCTAGTCACTGATCTTTTTATTGTCTCCATGGTGTTGCCTTTTCCAGAATGTTTTATAGTTGGAATTGCACAATGTGTAACCACTAGCATTTTGGACATCACATGGCATTGACAATTATAGGATATGTTGAGATTAATAATGTTCATTGAACTCTTGAAAACTGGGAGTGAACACAGCAAACATATCTGCAGACAGAAACATGATACTTTTTCAGCCTTTCAATGAACAAGCATTGTCATACTGCAGTCTGTTACTGGTGAACAGAGTGGACAGTTTTGTCTTTGAGATGTAGTTATGTATTTGTGAAAGTATAAAAATAGAAGATCTTCTGTACTTCTAAAGAATTCCCGTTCTAGTCAGGCCACTCTCCTCTCTATCCTCCCTCTTCTTCTCTAGTACAAATAGAAACTCTATTTTGGCTCCATTCTATTGATGACCTCTACTCGGCTTATTGTTTGCTTCTGATTTAGTCAGTCAGGGGCTTTATTACCTTTAGGTCCCTAAAACTCTAGGGACCTATAGCTATTTCCAGAGCAATAGCTATACTTATCATTAAATCCAACAGTATGACTAAGAAAACATCACTGGTAAATATAAGTACTTCTCTGAAATTTCAAAAAGTAACTGTTTTCTCAAAAATTACTGATAACAGTTAATTTTCAAAAAAGGTAAAATATGACTTTCATACAGATATAAAACATACATGTGTTAAAGATTTTACTAAATCATTAAAGAAGTAACGTAATTTGTCATAACTTGTTTAACTGAGAATTTAAAGACAGGCACAATCATAGTTGCAGAATATTGAAATCGTTGTATAAATGGAGGCAAAATTGGACTTTTCCACAGCAAGGGAGGGAGGTTACTTTCACTCAATCAGAAAGAATTTGCATATTTATAGGTACCTACAACCTTACTAGTTTTGAAATAACTTCCAAAGAATCAGAATCAGAAAAGTGGGAAGGGCTTGTTTTAGACAATACATAGTTTTACATTGGAACACGTTTTTCTCTATATTTCTAAAGCGATACCCAGGAAAAATTTTTAGGTAAGCAAAAAAAAAAAAAAAATTGTTTTTATTCCTCAGCATAGTAATGGTTATTATTCTGTTTTCTTTCATGTTCCATGGGGTAGTGCTGATTGCTACTTCTGTATTACTGGCATGATTTATATAGGTGGACTTTAAAATTATAATACTGCAAATTTGGTTAAGACAGAGACCCCTTTGGAATACTCAGCTTCCTGTGTTTCAGTATCAATGAGTAGTTCCACTGATGTTAAAGAAAGAGTTGCCGATCTAGCTGTTGTGTTTTGGGATATTATGCCCAGGCAATTACATTATTTACATAGGCCACATTCTGCTGGTATGAGCATGTTGCCTTTTGGATTTTGAGCTATTTTGGTAATTCTGGTTTTGACTTCAGATACCTTACCTACTAGTTTGGCAACTTGGACACCTGTATCCAGTTCTCATTATGTTCATTCATTGCTTCCAACAACATGTCTTTAGTCAGCTCTTCTAAGATTTGACTATTCTTGGTCAGTTTCCTCTTCCGGTGGCCCCTGCCTTTCTTGACCTCTGCCTCTACTGTTACCTACACACAATGTTCACTTTACTAGTACTTCAAATAACTCAGTCCTTTGCTGCCCAGGTATATGGATACTTTTCTTTGCTCCTATCAGTTTCAGCTGCTGTCATGTTTTATCTGACCCCTTTTGGGTTTTGGTAGAAGAATGGCTGACGGTCCTGCCTATACATCCTTGGAAGAAAACATGTCAGAATGGGGGCTGAGGGTGGGCAGGGATACACTGAAACTACATGGTGATTGGTGGTTTTTGTAGGGAAATATTTACCTTCATTCAGAAGCAACCTATGTTCTGTTAGCCTCATATTACTAGGTGGAAAAGAGAGTTCATTATAAATATTAAATATTTTTGGTATCAGTATCTAAAAATTACATGCTATGGGTGGTAACTGACCTCTGGTATTACCTAGTTCAACTCTGGTGAAGGTTGAAAAGTCCTGTGTATAGTCTCTAAAAATCTTTTTATTTAATTAACTAATAAAATGTTTATTGTGATTCGCTATGGACGAAACCCTTTGCCTTATTTCTTACTATTTAAAGAAATAAGAACTTATGAAGGAATAGTGGTGTCAGATATGTGGACTGAAGACTACAAGAGAAGTAAAAGCTATTAAAGTATAGACTGTAGCCAACCGTATCCAATTTTAATGGATTTAAAACTTCAATGATAATTGGTATTTGAACTTATAATTCTAGTTCATTTACTTTTCACAGTTTCAAAACTAGTAACATTATTAGAGAAGTTGCTATTTGAATTTTTTTTTTTAAATTTTTTCTAAGAAAACTGAAAAATTCTCTAATGAGTATTATACTTTGCAGAAATGCTGGTGACATACCAATTAGGTGGTTTTTCTGAAGCATAATCTCTGTTGTTAGATCATTTGTTAGGTCAGGTGTAATTTTTTACATCCTCCCCAGGCTACTTTTAAGGAGCTTTGCAGGCTCTCTTAAACATCAGTTCAGATTCTCTGGCCATATTTTCTAGTGAAGACACTGGCTGACTGTCTTGGGTTATAAAGAACAGAGATCCATTCAAGTGGCCTTAAGTAACAATGGTACAGGGAATTCTCAACTTTGTCACTATTGACATTTTGGGCTGGATAATTCTTTGTTATGGGAGGTTGACCTGTGCATTGTAGGCTGTTTAGCAGCAACCTTGGTCTACCTACTCGATGCCAATTGCACCCGTCAGTTTCTACAACCACAAGTGTCTCCAGACATTGCCAAATGTCTCGTAGGGGTCAAAATAGCTCCTAGTTGAGAACCTTTCTTTTAAGCATACCCAGTAAATAAGGAAGGCAGGAGTATCAACTCTCTGCAGGCTCCCCTAGAAGAGCAGGGAATGGAGGAGGGGCGGAACAATCAGGAAATCAGGATGTAGAGCACCCATCCTCCCTTATCTGCGGTTTCACTTTCCACAGTTTCAGTTACCCATGGTCAACCACAGTCTGAAATATTGAATGGAAAATTCTTAAATAAACAATTCATAAGTGTTAAATTGGGTGCCATTCTGAATAGCATGATGAAATCTCACGCTCTCCCACCAGGGACATGAATCATGACTTTGTTCAGAGTCTCCATGCTGTAGATTCTCTCCTTCTGTTAGTCACTTAGTAGCTGTCTTGGTTATCAGATCAACTATCTCTATTGCAGTGCTCATGTTCAAGTAACACTTATTTTACTTAATGATGCCACATTCATATAACTTTTATTATGATATATTGTTATAATTCTCTTTTTTAGCTATTTTTGTTAATCTCTTACTGTGCCTAATTTATAAATTATACTTTATCATAGGTATACATGTACAGGAAAAAATGGTGTATATCGGTTTAGTACTATTTGTGGTTTCAGTCATCCACTGAGAGTCTTGGAATGTATTCGCTAGGATCAGGAGAAGGCTGTATTGTTTTCTCCTCTGCAAGAGGCATCTCGTGCAGTGCCCTCTGGGCTTAAGAAATTTATCTCTACTTCTACTGCTGTTGTCAAGGTTGCTGTCCTCTCCTCTCTCCCTTGTGGATGCTTCTGTTTGTTGCCTTGTGGTCTAAGTATTGCTCAAGGTCACTCCTTTCCTTGTGTTTGATTATAACATTATTGTTATTATTAAATAACAACATGTGGCAAAAAAAGCAAACATTTGAATTAAAAATTGTACGTAATATCCTGTCTCTTTCCACAGAGGAGTCTAGTGTTATCGGTGTATCGTGTATCTTCCCAGTACAAACTGACTGACTTCTTTTTTTTTAAAGATTGTAGAGTATTCTATTGAATAAATATACCACAGTGTATTCAATAAGAAGGCAGATCACTTTGAAAGTTCAGATACTGCTTTATATTACTGGTTTTCCTGTTTCCTGAGGAGTATTTTTTGATTCCTACTTCTATTCCACATAGCCTCAAGCTGTATATATGAGCTTAATAAATACTTGTTGACTAAATATCTTACTGATGTGGTATGCTGATGACACATATTTTACAACTGCTCTCAAAAAAAGCCCTGTTTTGCAGCATTTGCAGGTTTTCAGGGTGTAAATCTCTCATGAGGGTTGATTTCAAGTTAACAAAGTGACATTAGAAAGTGTTTATTAGCTTTGTTTTTGATATAGTTTATTTCATTGTAAGTTTATGTAATTTGAATTTTAATATTGACCGTGGTCAGCAGTGGGCTTGCAAAATCCGGAGACTGAACCATCGGCTCTTCTGAGTCAGCTTCCAGCACCACCAGCACTGATATCCCTATTTCCAAAGTGAGTTTATTATGTTGTTCGTGGTAAAGTTCTCTTCATGTGGGGATGCTGCTTCTGATGGTGTTTCAGAATCTCCATGTTGCGAGAGTCTTTAAAGGTTATCTAGACTTATGTTACGTCTGATGTTTGAACTCCCTCAATGACATTCTGGCTGAATGGTCATGCAACTTATGATTATCTCTTGAATAGACCACTCAGTCTTTGGACTAGTTTGTTTAAAAGCTTCACCTTCTTGTGATGTTTAAATTCATTTCCTATGGACATCCACCATTTGGTTCTGCACACCTTCCTCCCTACATCCTAAAAAATAAATACCTCTACTATGACAACTCTTCAGATGCTTGAATTCACCTGTTATATTTCCTATTGATGCTTTTATTTTTTGCAAAAAATGCCCTTAGCTCACCGATGTTCTAGTTTGTCTGCTTCTTTCTTAAACTGTTGCACATTGATTTGAATTCAGCTCCAGCTGCAGCCTGACCAGCATAAATGAGAGAGAGAGAGAAGGAGACTTCCCTAGTTCCAGATACCATGCTGCTGACTAATGCAACCCACAGTTTCAATAATTTTCTTGTAGGTCCCATAATTCTATCGACTGACACTGAGTTTAGTGTTGATGAAAACTAAGTATTTTTTGTACATGCTACTATTAAGTCCTGTCTTCTTCATTCTTGATTATAAAGTATTGTATTTTTTTTTTTTCTGGAAGAAGATGATAAATCAAGACTTTATATTTATTTTCACTAAAATTTTATCTACTTTTATAGACCCAAACTCCAGCCTTGTCAGGATTTGTTGGGATCATGATTCTTTCAATAAATTTCCGACTCCTCATGGTTTCATCTGATTTAGACATTTGATGAACTGACCTACAATATTTTCTTCTGATTCTGCGATGAAACGTCTGAGCGTGAGAGTTTGGGATAAAGCATCGTGGCTTTCTAGTAGTCTTTTCCTTTCAGTTGCCGTTAATCTGTTTATGAGCATCTTTGGAACTGTCTTGCTACCAGTGGTCTGTCCAATGAGTTGTCTTTCATGTATTACAATGCATCCAACTGTGTTTCTCAAAACACCATTCCTTTCTCACGTTAACAAATGTTCTGAGGAAGAACGTTTTCATGACAAATTAGTATTAAACAGATTTATTTACTGTAGGATTTATATATTGTGAATCTCCAAAATGGAGAATATAATGTATCATGTTTTCTAAACTTTTTGGTCATGGAACATTTTTTTTTAATGGTAATATAGATAAGAGCAAATTGTTCTGTAGGTTGATAAATGTTTTTCACTAGGGCAAAATATAGAGAAATAGTTTGGAGGTTTTTCACTAGGGCAAAATATAGAGAAATAGTTTGGAGGTTTCCTGAACTTTAGCTGAGATTGTCCAAGGTTAATTAGGAAAATGGTTCATAACTGTAGAAGTAAAGCTTGATGAATTTGTAGAAAAGAGGAGATGGAGGAAAAGAAAGAGAATAAAATGTAGGATAAGTAGGAGTTTTCCAGGTAGGACTTATGTCTAAAGCCAGAAGGCAAACTCAAATAACAGACAAGTAATGTATATTTGACTAGGGTATCCTGCCATCAGATGGGACTGTAAGATCCTCTTAAAAGCATTCAAATAATTTTTTAAAGCACTTTGCCAAGTAAAGTAAATCTTTGAGTACTATTTAGTCTGGTCTAATGGCTGAACTTCATGATAGCTGCTACTTAACTACACATAGAGGTACTCCTTTCATTTTTGGAGAAAAATTGAATACCATTTTATATAAGCTTCTTTTCAATACAATAATCCCCCATGGTTAATGCTATTTAGTTTTTTTTTGTGACATATTTCAGGGTATGCTGTTATGTTGGTTAAGAGTATTATAATATTTTCCTGTCCTTAAAAGTAGGATTTTGTTTCTTCAATGCTCCACCATGAATTCAGCAGCAATAATCAAACTTATATAGTAACTGGACATAATTAGGTACAATAAGCATTTAAGTTATATCAAAGTCTACTAAGTAGAGTCTGAATCAATTAACCTAACAATATATAGCTCAAATGAATGTTCTCAAGACTTCAAAGGTATATCTAGAACACAGGAAACTTAGAAAGTTTTTTCTTGTAAAAGTAGAAAAATAGTTTCTTATGCTGGTAGTATACACTCATTGTAAGACCATGCTAAATCTCTGTATCATATTCATATGGATTGCCCATAATTTAACAATTTCTCTTTTTATATCTAGGTTATTTTCAATGCTTTTATAAATAACTCTGCAGTGAATAATCTGCCATATAATTTTTTGTGTGCATTGCTGATAATTACCTATAAGTGGAGTTAGTAATTCAAACTTTATGAACATTTGTACAGCTTATAATGCATACAGTTAAATCGCACTTTAGAAAGTTAATGAAAGTGCTCATCTCTTGGCACCATCACTGGCATTGTGAGGAACTCTTGAAAAGGGGGTGATAAAAGTATAGTATAAGAAATTAACAAATGCTATTTAAGAATTTTTTTAACTTCTTGCTTCTCTAAAGAGTTAAGTGAAATCTCAGAATTCTTTCCAATATCTGTTGATTTTTTTCATCCTCTACCTCAAATCAATAATTTTTGGTGGGTACAGTCATATATATATTTATACATTATATATAGTCATATATTTTTATATATATATAATTTTTTCTCTCTCATATAATATAACAATTTTAGTTCTTTTCCACTTCTGGTTCCTGGTTCAGTTTTTGTGCTATAGAGGGAAAAGATATCGTACTTTTCTAAGTACAAAAGAGTATTCTACTTATAATTATCATTCTTAAAGCACTTTTGCTATTCTTGAAGTTTTGTTCCAAAGGCTTTGCAGAAACTGGTTTTTGTTGCTTTTATTCTTTGGGAAGCTGGATTTAAAAGTAAGCCAGAAAGCCATCAACATTCTACTGTATTTTTTGGACTAGTTGAAGAATTGCTTAGAATGAACTTTAGTGTTCATATAAAAAAATACGATTTCATTGAGAGATGGACTAGTTTTAAAAACATACTTGAAGTAAAAATATAATTTAGCTGTGTGTGACTCATCAGTTTCCCCATTAGGCTGGTTTACTACTGTCTTGCAGGGTGGCATATTGGCATACCCCATAAGCTCAGCTAGCAGAATTTCTGATTATATTAATGACAGTGCATATTACTGTAAGTCAGAAAGAACAGTTACTGTTCTAGGAGTTTTCAAGGAAATGAAGTGTTTTCAAGGAAGAAAGTTAGAGTAGGGTAACTAGGAAAAGTGCTTATTTTGCTGTAAAATAAAGCTATACTCTTTTAAAGAAAACACCCTCTGTAGCCCCGTTTGTGTTGCCCTCATTAATGAGCTGGATATAGTATTTTAAACCAGTTTTCTTGAAAATAACCAGATTAATAACCATATTAATAACCATTTAAGAACTTCAAAGTGGCTTTTGCTATTTTTGAATGCTATTGTGCTTCCTGCATGTAAAATATGGTTTTGAGTAAATTATTAGCAGTTAACAACTATTAAGTTGTCCCTTTAGGGGACATATCCAGCTCATATCCAGGTGCCTTCTGGAACCAACCTTCTGGCCACCTAAATGTTTTAAAATCAGTTTGAGAGGTGGAGTGCTAGTATTTCTTTACAAAATTAGAATTCCTACTGTTTCATTAAAAAGGAACCTAAAATGTCAAAATAACTGCTCTTCCCATACTTCTCACTTTCTGAAATACCTTGTTTATTTGCAGTCTAGGTTTTTTTTACATTTTTTTGCAAAGGAGATAGGTGATTTGTTTAAGATAGAAAATTTCAGAGCATGACATAAAATCAATTCATAGCGACCTCTATAGTTTATAGTTACTCGATTGCCTTTTTAATAACCAAAGAAAAATTAAGCAATGTCCTGCAAAGTTTTAATTTTTTCAGCTTTATTGAGGTATAATTGATTAAAAAAAGTATATATTTAGGTTTCACAAAGTGATTTGTTAAGATTAACATGGTTTAATATACATTGTGAAATAATCACAATCAAGTTAATTAATAATTTCAGTTTTAATTGTAATTTTATTCTTTGAAAACTAGTGAATGGTGGCTAGTATGTAATAATTTAGAAATTTAGAAAAATAGTTAACTATAGAAGAGCTCTTCTGTACACCATTTTTGAAAAAAGTGAAGCTTATTCTGTTACAGATAAATATTGTAAAATGTTTTCATGTAGTGTCTCAATTAATTAATTATTTTCTATATAATACCCAAGTCTAACATTTTCCTATATGTGCTTTCTCTATCTATGTGTTTATATCTATATATCTCTATAGTTACGTGTATGTGTTCTATTGAACTGTTTGAATATAAGGTATAGACATTATACTTCACTAAATGTTTCAGCATAAATTTTCTAAGACACAATATACTGTTATATCTAAGGAAATTAATAATTTCCTAATGTTATCTAATAGCCTTATATTATATTTGAATTTCTCCAATTTTCTTGAGAAATGCCTTTATTTTAGGGTTCAAACTTTCTTGATTTTTTATAAAACATTAACTTGATTTTTAAAAATTATAAAAATGGTGTATTTTCATTAAACAAAAATCTTCAGAAATGGAGAAAAATATAAAGAAAAAACACAACACATAATCCAGAGATAGACTCTTATATGTATATTAGGCCCATATTTTATATACATATTTGTACCCACTCTTTTCTATTAATATTATGTTATAAAAATATCATTTAGTCTAACCTATAGTCCATTTTAAAGGTTAGTTGTGATTATTATTAATAGTTAATAGTATGAAAGTACTATAATTCTTTTAAATATTTTCTTATTATTTTATGTTTAGATCAATTCTAATTTTTTTTTCCTTTATAAATAACTCCATGATGAACGTTGCTCCCCATTCAGACTTTTTCTAGCTAACATTTTTACCTCTAACCAAAATCAATGCAAGATTTATGCATTTGGTTGCTATGTTTCTTCAGTTCCTTTTAGGGTAGAAGATTTTCTTTCCTGTTTTTTTTCCAAATGACTAACCTTTTGAAGATACCAGGCCAGTTGTCCTGTAGATCCAAATTTATCTATTTGTTTGTGCATGGTATTATTTCATTTGTTCCTCTATTTCTTCTTTCCCGTAAACCTACATCTCCCCCCTCACCCCAAAATAAGACTTTGTCACCATTAGAAGTCTGAATTCTGAACAGAGTCTTGGACTGGTGGTTTATATCCATCAGCTCATTCAACATTAGTTCCTCTTTTATCTTTAGTAGCTTTTCCAGAATTTCTGTTTTCTCCATGAAACTCCAGGAGTTTTCCCAGTTCAAACTTGGGATTCTTCAGGATTTTTACTTTTCTAACAACGACATCATGGAATAGATAAATAGATTGGCAAGCCTTTTCTATATTTTTTCCAATGTTGTCTGGAATCAGTTTATTGTTTATCAGTTTATTCTTTCAAGTCTTTGTTTCTCTCTCATCATGATTTCTGTCTTCTGATTTTGGCAGACCAATTGGTGCAGAGCATAAGAGGTCTTCTGAATCTGATTTTTGCATTTTTTAGTAAAACCAACACAGAACAGACAAAGTAACTATCATTAGGTAGTCTTGACATCAACCTGAGCTTCTGTCATGGTCTGCTATTCTTTGACTATGGACTACATTTTTTCAAGAATAGGATCCATGCCGTGGAAGTTAGGCAGTTTTTGCCCTGACTGTCCTCAGTAATTAGTTTGGCATTTCTAAATGCAACTTCATCATTCTGTAACTCAGCAAGGCTCATTTCAAAAATACAACCCTTGTGGCCGTTAGGTGTAATTTTGGTTCCTTGAGTTCTTGTGACTAGTGTTTTCTCAATTTGTTTTATATTGAACATAGCTGATGCTTTCATATGATACCAATCTTTCTTAGAAAATGGATCAACCACTTTCTTCATGGCTCCCTTTTTGCTGCCTTTTGTAAAGTGCTTGTGTTTGCTGACTGCTGTAGTGCTGCTCAGAGAGGTGTGTTTCCTGTAAAATCGATAAGATTCAGGTTACACATTTTTGGAAAGAATGTTTTATAGGTGATTCTGTTTCATCTTTTGTTGATTTAACAGCTGAATAGAATTCCATTGACTGGACGTGTGATTTAAAAAATATTCTCAAAGGATGGACATTTGGGTTTTTTCTTGTCTTAAAACTTATACATATAGTAATGCACTTTGGTGAAGAGAATGGAATACCCAAAATTTGCTCATGTTTTCATCTTCTTTGGTGAGTCCTGTTGAAGTGCTTAATATTTTTATGTTTCCTTTAGTCCTTATAGCAGATCCAGAGTCTTCACATACACTTGTGCGAAAGACACAGTTTAAGACCAAGGCATATACTTGAATCTCAGTGTTTAAAGGATCATCACCATATAGGGAAGTGTTTTGGCTGTAATGTGAAGGCTTTTGTGAGAACATGCTTGCTCTGAAGCTGGGTGGTGGTGGTGGGGGGCGGTATGTGTGTGCAGGTCAGCTTGGGGAAGAGCTCTAGGAACCACAGCTTCCTCATAAAATGATGTAGACCTTTTGCTAGATCCCAGATCCTGCCCCATCTTTTAATACTCGTAGAGATTAGAATTTCTTTATTAGAGCAAGTCTGTTCATATTTGTACTCTGAATTTTAGGATTTTCCGAACCAGGCTGGTCTGCAGAAAACATTTTATAGACTGTCTTTTATATTATTTGCTTTTATACACATTTTGCTTTTCAAGAACTCATAGTTTGCTTCTAATTATAGGAGAGCTATATTTTTTAAAAATCATAAAGTTACCTTCTTAATGGCTAAATACTAAATCAGTTGTATTCTTTGGTCCTTGACTATGAAAATCTTATGGCCATAATTAAGGAGGAATTTAAAATTGAATATTAAACACTTGTAACGAATTGGAGGATTAGTTTACTTTCTTAAAAAAATCATTTGTTGAGAGAATTCTTCAAGGAAAATGAACATCATGTCCAAATCACCTAAGTCTTCATGAAAAGAACTGATGCTGGAAGATGTTCTGTGGAGACACTATTCTCATTTTAAATACAGCATTAACAGAAGGCAATTTTTCACAATTTGCCAGACATAAATACTTAGTGTAGTAGATAGTAAATTTTCATAAGAAATGCATTTATCATATATTTGGCAGTACATTTAGTTCTTCAGAATACTGTAGGAGCCGATAAATAGCCATTCAGCTCTACAAATATAACTTTCATAGGAAAAACATACAAAATATTTCTCATGAAATTATAGAACAAAATTCAATAACAATTAGTAGTTTAAAGCATCCAGCCTTTTTCTTGGATGAAACTGCCAGATATTTCTTATTTTAATATATTATTTCAACATGTGAAAAATGAATG
>NW_011888848.1:985825-1024149 GCF_000151845.1 Pteropus vampyrus
GGCTGGTCTGCAGAAAACATTTTATAGACTGTCTTTTATATTATTTGCTTTTATACACATTTTGCTTTTCAAGAACTCATAGTTTGCTTCTAATTATAGGAGAGCTATATTTTTTAAAAATCATAAAGTTACCTTCTTAATGGCTAAATACTAAATCAGTTGTATTCTTTGGTCCTTGACTATGAAAATCTTATGGCCATAATTAAGGAGGAATTTAAAATTGAATATTAAACACTTGTAACGAATTGGAGGATTAGTTTACTTTCTTAAAAAAATCATTTGTTGAGAGAATTCTTCAAGGAAAATGAACATCATGTCCAAATCACCTAAGTCTTCATGAAAAGAACTGATGCTGGAAGATGTTCTGTGGAGACACTATTCTCATTTTAAATACAGCATTAACAGAAGGCAATTTTTCACCATTTGCCAGACATAAATACTTAGTGTAGTAGATAGTAAATTTTCATAAGAAATGCATTTATCATATATTTGGCAGTATATTTAGTTCTTCAGAATACTGTAGGAGCCGATAAATAGCCATTCAGCTCTACAAATATAACTTTCATAGGAAAAACATTCAAAATATTTCTCATGAAATTATAGAACAAAATTCAATAACAATTAGTAGTTTAAAGCATCCAGCCTTTTTCTTGGATGAAACTGCCAGATATTTCTTATTTTAATATATTATTTCAACATGTGAAAAATGAATGCTAGACAGAGGGTATAATCATTGTACATTTAAAAAGCTACATAGTTGCATGCTGCTGACTAGTAGATTATACAATGTTTGAAATTATAAAGACCAAGTTCTATTATTGCGCTGCAGAGAAGTGGCCTGAATTGATATGCTAATTCAACTCAAGTTCATTGAAATAATAACACATATTACAATTCTAGAAAAGAGAAGGAATATTCACATGCAAGTCATGGTGTAACATAATAATAATAAAATGTATTAATTAGGCCAGAAAACCCTAAATATTGCACTGTAGAACAGAACCAGATACATAGAAATGATGTGTAATCTAAATTATCTGGAAGGTTCCCAAGGTATTTACTATTGAGTGAAATTTCTCTGTGATCTATGTGTTAATATTTTCAACAAACACTCTTGATTGTTTGAAGTGTGTGAAAACACAGGTTTTCCTGGGACATTGTTTGGACATTTACATGCAGGAAAAATCCAAGTTAGTTGCTAGATACTTCTAAAGGAGAAATTTTTTAAAATTCTATTTCAAAACTGAAGAAATCAGTAAAATTGTTCCCCTCCCCTGACCCCGCTCTGCTTCTTGTCTTTCAATCAGCTTAATTACTTGAAGCAACTGCTTATAATCTTGGGCTTTTAGGAAAAGCTATAAATTGGTATGGATGTGTAGATGTTGATGGACAGGGATTTCCTGTCTGTTTGATTAAATACATTGATCATTGAAAAAACAGAAGTCCTAATCCTATTGAAGGTTTTGATCATCTCTTTCAGAAGCATAGATGGAGGGGTACCAAGAGAAGGTTCAGGGCAACATATAATGCCACATTAATAACGCTATTATGCCTGGAACAAAGTTAGGTCATAGTTCTGCTGTGTGATGCACAGTTTGAACCATGCCTACAGTATTTTGTTTAGTTTTAAAGGAAATATTGACAAACTAAAGAAGTTCTAGAGGACAGCAATGGGATGAAGGGCATCTAGAATTTATCTTGTAAGAACGACAGGAGAAGAAAATGGGAACATTTAGCTTGAAGAAGACAAGAACTAGAGATTGTGGTGGTGTTGTTAAGGAAAGCAGAGTGGTTGTCTTCAGATGTGTGGCGTACCATTTCTACTTAGCACTATAGGGCAGAACTTGGATCCATGTGTGGAAGTTAACAGGGAACAAGTTTACGCCACTGGCCACTGGCCACCCCCACCCCTCAACAAGATTGTTTAAAAATGTCTTCCTTTTGATGCAGTTACTCTTCATCATTGAGGGAGTTCAAGAATTAGAATACAAATAGTTAAGTGCCTACTATATGTCTAGCACTGTGGTAGCTATACAAAATAATATGGTGTAATCTTTATCCTTGAGAGCTTATCATGTAGTAAGAAGAGACACATGTTATAAGAATAATTAAATATTATCAATTCTATGAAAGCAGTATATATGGCAGAGAAGAATGAGCTAGGGAAGACTTTGTAGAAGAGATTGTCTTTCACACTGAACAATGCATACGTGCTTGCCCAGTGGAGGGAGGTTGAGAGAAAGGAAAACAATCGCATGACTTCCTGTCAAAGGCGTTGTAGAAAGGCTTTTTGTCACTTTGGTGTCTGGGTGGTGGGTGCATAACCCCGAGGGTCTGTTATAATTCTATAACTCCACCAAGTGATTGCCTTTCTAAAAAAACTTGGCAGAGAGAAACCTAACATTGTACTCTATTCTTGATATTGCCTGGAGTTAAATAGAAATTGTCACTTCTATTAATATTTCTTGTATAAAGAGTGAAGGAGACAGAATCATTAAAACTCATTGGGAAAATGCCTGTTGGCATTAAAGAGCGCTTGTTTCCAAGTGAAGACAGATTCCCTCTCCAATCCTCTCTTCTCTCTCAGGCGCCTGTGCACATTCTGTAGCTGACTACATTCTCTGTGTGGCAAGATACTACAAAGAGGGTCACTTACATCTCTGTCTCGCTTTGTGCCCAGACACACTAATCTTTTTGTTAGGCCATGGTTGGTCACCTCAGACTAACCTCTATGAGACCTCTGGGGAAAAGTGGCTTGAGATGAACTTTTTGTGACAGACAGCCATCAGTTCAAAGCCTATGCAGTGTTAGGGTTGAAGGGAACTATAATGGTCCATGAGAAGAGACTCACAGGGGGTCCTTTTTCAGAGCAAAAGGACAGATGGTTTTCTCCATTTGAGATCATACACAATACACAATGGATCTAGGACTTGCTCCCCAACCATGCTACATGCACGCATTCTTCATATGGGAACATACACTTTTTATAAACCCAGCGGGGGCACATTTACTCATTGCTACTGTTCTTTTCAGCTGTTTTGTTTATAGGCTAAGACGGCCCTTTTGTAGTGTGACAAAAAGGGAGCTTAGTAAAACATCGGCTCCATAAAGAGGGCCATTGTGTATACATGTACCTTCTGTGTAAAAACTAATTTTGTATTTTAAACACAATCAAAGGAAAGTTCAACAACTAATAACTCTGGGTCTCAATTATTTGTAGTAAGGTATAATCAATGATTTTTACTGTGTTAACAGACTGAAAATTCTCATAGAGAAAGTTAATCATTTGTGTATTATATAAGATGACATATACTATAATATACCTAGACAATTTGTGTTCTAACCATGTGTTCTGCACCAACCTACTTAAGTATCCATTATGCCAGTTTTACTTGCTGAATTTAGTAATTATTTTAGTGTTATATATAGGATCTGATTTTTCCATTAATATTTTAAAGAGCCTTAAGAACTTGAGTTTTTAAAGTTTAAATAAAAAAATATAACTTAAAAAATGTTTATTTCTCTGAATTCTTAAACTATTTGTTTTAACAAAAATTAATTGATGAGATAATTTTTAGCATTTTAAGTGATTACCTCTTTCTCCTAAGTGCCATATTTCCCACTTATTCAACAATATTAATATGAAATATGAAAGGATCCTTATTTGTATTCATTATATTGAAAACAATAGCATGCTTTCCATCATTGTCAACTAATCTGTGGAAATGATTTCTCTCTTTGTAAACCAGTCTAAAGCTAAAAGGAGTAGCTGTTAAATTATTAGAATCTTATTAAACTATTAGAATTTTACTTATTAAGATTCTTTTTATCTCTTTTTGTTATATCCAGAATTAGAAATTTGAGATGAAAGTAATCTGTACGCAGCAAATTAGGATATTTTCAATAATGAATCAGAAAAATAGATTTTGAATTGAGTTTTGATTATCAAGATTTTTTTTAAATAAAAAAATAAATAGAACATTTGATTGACAGGAAAATAAAAGATGCTTTGAAAAATTTGGAATCGTACTTTGTATGTACAAAGAAACATAACATGATACATGGTTGATTTTTAAAGTAAGTGTACTGGCTGTATGTGCCATGAATTCAGAGGAAAGAGGATTCAGGTTTATGTATCAGGTAATCTGCTTTTTGCCAGATAAAGAAGAAATGCCCTTTAAAAGTCCTTTTTATAGGTTTTTTTACAGTTTATAATTGATCTCACATTAATTATGTCATTTAATTTCTGTAGCAACCTGCATAGCAAGTATGACAGGCATTACTATCACAATTTGCATATAAGATGGACAGAGGAGAGGGGGGTTCGGGAGCTGGGAGGATGGGGTGAAGGGTTAAAGAAGTACAAATTAATAGCTGATGAATGGTCATGCGGATGGGAAGCATGGCATAGGGAATGCAGTTAGCATTAATATGGTGGCTAGGTGGAGGACCAGGGGAGAGAGGGAGCAATTGGGATTATTTTATGAACTATATAGATGTCTAACTAATGTACTGTATATGTGAAACTAATTTAAATAAATAAAAAAAATAAAATGGGGATAACGGTTAAAAAAAAAAAAAACTGACCCAGAGGCAATGCCACTTGCCCAAGGGTTGTTAGCCTTTATTTTTCTAGATATTAGGATGGGTCTTCTGCTGATTCACAGAATGATTATTTCCTTATAATAGGATTGCTGATACACTGAGAAAGATGTTCTTTAGAACTTTTGATAATATTGGAAACTGTTGGGTCAAATATAATTGCTTTCAGTCAACTAATTATATCTCATCAGAAGTTATCATCACATGAAAACATTATTTTGAAAACTTGGAATTTTATTGTCTCTTGGCAAGCAAGAAATGCAAAGGTTACATAATTTTCTGTGTATTAATGATATTCAATGGCCCAATTTGCTAATGTAGTTTAGTGCCACTTTGCTCCTTCTACAGGGCTATATAGGGCTCTGCATGGCACTTAGCTAATTTGAGCTAAATTAAACATTTCAATTATTGGCATCTAATTTAATAAAAAATTGGGGGTTTACTTCTTATGTAATGAATTCATTTTTAGTTTAAAAATGTCATTATCTTTTATTGGAAGACTTTTGTTTAGTAAATCTGACAATTACTATAATATTGGACTTGTGCAAATTGAGACTCTGGTAAGCAGGAAGTACTTTAATGGGCAGATGGGTATTGGGGTGTTACTGAGAAAGTAATCCTACACGTGGCATCTGATCTCTCTCTATCCTCTTTTTCATAAGTTCAGATATTTTCCTTGTCCTCTCCTGTCTTCCCTCCCCCCCGTTAGGCATATATTGGGGACATTTCTAAAATGCAAATCTCTTTTAAATATTGTATCACATGTTTACTTAACAAATATTTATTGAGTTACCTGCTATGTGCCAGGCATTGGTATAGGTAGTGAAGATACAACGATAAATAAGATAACCATCTGATGTAAGTAGAGCAGTTTTAGAAGCTTCTGGGGTAAAGGTAACATGCTGTATCTTGGTAGAGATTCTGTTTACAGAGGTACACGGCTTTGTTAAAGCTAGAGTTCAATATTTATTTTTAGTTTTTTCTTTTTGTTGTAAAATTTACATATAATGACATGCACAAGTCTTAAATATAAATTTGCTGAATTTTGACAGATGCATTATCATCACAACTCTGCCTTCTTCCCTTGTCAGCAGGCAACCTTGCTTCCTACTTCACTGAGAAAATAGAAGCCATTAGACTAGACCCTTTCCTCGACTTATAAATATATCTGCAGTCACATCTGTCATTTCTTCCTTTTTTTCTGTTATCGCATGCAACATGTCCGTACTCTTATCTGAGGCCAATTTTTGCCCCTGCTTTTTTTAAAATTTATTTTTCAATTACAGTTGACATACAATATTATATTAGTTTCAGGTGTACAACCTAGTGGTTAGGCATTTATATAACTTGTGAAATCACCTCAATAAGTCTAGTACCCTTCTGACACCATACATAGTTATTACGATATTATCAACTATATTCTCTATGCTGTACTTACATCTCTATGACTTTTTATAACTGCTTATTTGTACTTCTTCCTTCACCTTTTTCGCCCTTACTCCATCCCTGCTTGCATCTGGTGACCATCAATTTGTTCTCTGTATCTATGAATTTGTTTCTGTTTTGTTTGTTTATAAAATGCAAATCTTATATCATGCTTAAATACCTTCATCATTCCCATTGCTTTGAGGATGGAGTCCACTTGACACAGTGCTTAGCATCCAGCTCCAGGCAGCCTTCATTCCCTCAGACAGGCTTGGTTCCTACTTTGCGTCTTTGCTTCCTCTGCCAGGAATTTTCTCCACTCTCATTCTCTGCCCAGTAAATGCCTACCCATTCTTTAAGGTGGGCTCAAATAGTTAGACTCGCTCAAATAGTTAGAAGTTCCATGAGGGCTTGATATTTATAGTAATACCTCTTTGTATCTCAGTTATTTATTTCTGTCTTGTACAGTGCCTCCCTCATAGTAATATTCTATATACATTTGATGGAAAACTTCTGCTCTCAAAGAATTTCATGCAGAGTTGGGAAAAAATACAAATATCAATGAACCCATATTATAAAGATTATTTGGTTAATCCTAGATAATGCTCTCACAATTCCCTCTGTTTCTGTATCTTTTAAATAATGGAGTTGGGTTAAATAATTTCCAAAGTATATTCTTGCTTTAAAATTTGGACATTTAAGGGCAGTAACGATTTGGTGTATTTTAATAATGGTATGTAAAAAGCAGTAGTTCATTTGCATAGTGTTGCCCACATTAATGAAAACCTTCATCCCCCTCCATGATTTTATTGTGATATAGCTGGAAAGAGACTCCTTGATATTTAACTTTTAAAAAATTTACAGAAATACACTGCATGCCAAGTTGAGAATTTCCTGAAAAAAGAAATAAAAACACTAATAGAATTTTGAGAGGATTTGGGATCCCCCCACCCCCCACCATTAATTCTTTGAAAAGTTTAACATGATTGCTGTAAAAGCTATATACTTTCTCCCCAGGTTCTCAGTCCCATCTTAAAATTGGAGTAAAAAGTAACTCATTAGTATGAAAAATAACTATGGTACCCAGAGTTGAAGATTTTTTTATATAAAGAACTCCCTTGAAAGGTGCTGGTCAAATTTCTTTTCTGCATAGTTCATAGCATGTAACTAGTACTCAGTAATATTTAATATAATGAATTACAGAGGCTTTGAAAATTTAGGCCTCTGAAGACTAAATCCAAGATGGTAGATGGGATTTTCACATTACTGTGAAGACAAGGTAGCAGTTGACATAGCAGTCTCCTGGGGGTGCTTCATCGCGTAAGTGAAAGAGCTATACTGACCTAATTTATTTTAGCAAGGGAAAGACTTCTCTTTAATAGCCACTTATTTAAAACCAAAGAAAAAAGATTAGAGGAAATGATATCATTTTCAACTAGGTAAAATAGAATATAGTACACTATAAAATTTGGTATTTTCTCTACCAACTTCCTTTAACAGCCAACATTATTTTATGTGACTTCTTAAATTTACATTTTAGCTTGGTTTTTCTGTTACTAGGAATTTTACATTTAAATGTTTTTGAGTAAAAATAATAATAATAAAAAAATAGCACTGTATTCTAAATCAATACAAAAAGAATGTTGGTTATTTTTCACTGAGGCAGCATTGGTGTAGCCAGCAGGAGGAGCTCAGGCTTTGGGACCAGATAGAGCTGGCCCTAATTATGGCTCAGCTGCTTACCAACTGCAAATTACTTAAATCCTTCCAGCCTCAGTTTCCTCATCCATAAAATAGAAATATTAATATCTTTTAAGAATTAGAAACAATGTAGAGCAGGCTTCTAACATAATGCTGGCATAATAGGAGGAGATTCAGTAAATGGAATATAATAATTGTGCTGGCTAAGTGTTAGATAATTATAATCTTTAAATTTTTGTCTAAAGAGTTACGTGTCATAGATTTTTTTTAGTGCCTAATATAGGGCCTGACACATGGCAGAATCTTATAAATATTTACTGAATAAATGAATTAGTATAATTTTGTACAAAAAGACTTGGTCACATATACTATTAATGTCATGTAGCATAAATATGAGATAAGGATAATTGAAGAAAAACTTAGGATTGGAGAAGTGGCCTAAAATTCCTGAGCTGTCATATAGCAGTGCTGGACCGCATCTTCCAGGGGCTGCTCCAGGAGCAGGACCTGCCCCTCAGGCTTTATATTTATGGGGTGGGTGGAGGGGCAGCGACAGTGAGGTAACCTTGAAGGAGGGAACCAGGGAAGCCTCCTGGTTTATGGAGGTGTTCTCCTTAGAAAGGAGGAGACTTCGGATCTCAGAGGCTGGGCAGTGTGTCCTTCTGTTGAACCAGCTCATACCTGTGGGGCCAACTTTTTCCTAAGCTTGGGACATCTGCATTTGTCTTCATGAGCAGTGGAAGTATTCTTATCTAGCAAATATCCTTTATAGTTCATACATGTTAGGTTATCATAATTGGTCTGTAATGTTTTTCTGTTTCATAAATAGCAGTGTTAAATTTGTGCACATCTTTGGCTCCAGACATTTCATTTTAGAATATTTTGTTATTTTTGAATAGGTTAGACAAGTTAATTGTACAAGAATAAAAAAGGTAAAAGAAGTCTTTTTCCCCACCCCATCCCTAACCTAAACTACTCATCTGTCCAGAAGAAATCACAGTAACGTATTTATTTTGTATCTTTCTAGAGGTGGACTGTGCATGCAAGTATATTATGTTCCAAATGCTTTATAAACTTGGACAGTGGTCACCACTTTTGTATAAGCATTGTGATTAAGTGCATAAATACTTTTCTTAATTATAAGTCTTTTTGAAAAGAAAACAAAATGAAGAAAGAAAGACAATGCTCAAATAATTGCAGACATACTTTGGTCACCCAAATCATTTAATAGGTCTGCTGTTAACCTGTGGTGAAAATAATTGTGTTTTCTTAAAACAACATTCTCTTTATATATATTGTAGATAGTCACACCTTTTAAGTTTTAGATGTCTCCCAAATAATTTCTCCTGCAGTGCACAGTTTTTCCATGCTACTGAAATGATCTTGATGAGTGAAAGTCAAAAGTAAGAAAAGACAATATGGGCTGAATCTAAACCTCAGACAAAGTCATATTTGATTAAAGGTCTTTTAGGCTGTTTTATACTGAGTTATCCATAAGAGAGATATACAAAGTCTAACTGAATAAAGAAAAAAATTGAAGAGTTAAAAATTTTTGTTTAATTATTCTGCTCAAAATTTGCAATAGAATTTTGTTTAGTTTAATCAGGGACATGGAACGTTTTCTTTTAATTCGGTTGTTTTCTAGTTTCTGTAATTTTTTTCTTTCTTAGATCAGTTGAATAGGAAAGAACATTTCATGTCTTGACTGTAAAATTTTTTTGTTCACTGTGAGCTTGGAAGACATTTATTCAAATAACAAGTAAGTACGAGATTTCACCTGATTTATTTGGCCTTATTTTGTCAGTTATAGGAATAAGAATTTGTCACTAGTTGTGCTAGATGAATAGTGTTTCTAGCAATATATTTGGAAAGGTGACTAAATTGAACATTTTTTTCTTTTTCTTTAAAAATTTATTTATTTAAATTAGTTTCAAGCATACAGTACATTGGTTAGACATCTATATAGTTCATAAAAAGATCCCCCACTTTGTTCCCTCCCTCCCCTGGCCCTCCACCTAGCCATCATATTAATGCTAACTGCATTCCCTATGCCATGCTCCCCATCCCTGTGACCTTCTATCAACTACTAATTTGACTTCTTTAACCTTTTACCCCTTTCTCCCAGCTCCCCAACTCCCCTCCACTCTGTCTGTCACTAAATTGACCATCTTTAACAAACCCACACACACACGCAAAACTCTGTAGACTTTTCTCATCTGGTTTTAAGAGCTATAGCTCAGCATTTGGGTTCATTAGCTTCTACACCATGTGATTTAGGATGATCTCAGATTCATGTGATGCAATTTAATCTAATTAAGACGGTGCAGAATAAACTTGGAGTGCAATAGTGAAGGCTGTCAGAGGACTCCCAAAAGGCTGACAGTACAAAAGTTATGGGTTGAGTTTATAACTATAATTGCTACTTGGTTTTTGCTTAAAAGGAACATGTAATTCAACTGTACAGAAAAAGATTTGTATCCACATTTTTTTATGTCATTTTTTTTTCAAGATTAGGAATAATCTTTATCCTCTCTTCCTACAGTGAATAAATACTTTTTTAGATGGTAGTGGATATAAACATTATGCATCAAGGATGTCATGCTGACTGGTTAGGAGGCAAACATTTATTTATGAAAGCCAGTCCTAGATTATTAGTGCATTGTCCCCTGGCCTCCATATTTTGATGTGTTTAATGCCAATAACATAAACAATCTATAAAGTATATTTTAGGGTCAATGGGGCCTTTTTGGGATACTGGAAGTTACACTGCTTAAAGCATAAGCTTCATCTTGGTATTCTCCATTAAACCACTCTATTGTCATGTGAGGATTTCTGAAGGTCATTCATTTTCACCTTATTTCCAGAGGATAACTGTGGCTTGTCTACTTCTTTAGCTGCTCATCCATAGCTTTCTAAGCAAATAATAAATAGCCGATATTCATTATACTGAATACCAAGCATTGTTTTAAGTCCTTTTCATGTATCATTTCGGTTAATCCTTACAACACCCTATTTACTCTCTTTTATGGATGGAATAAATGAGCCCCAAAGAAGTTAAATAACTTTCACAGATATATAACTTTTAAAGTAGAGGTTAGCTCTGTCTTATTCCAGAATCCAGACTCCTACCTGTTACACCTACTCTCCTGCAGAGAAGACAAGACCCTATTTAAAAAAATCTTTAACAAAAGAAACATTTGGAGGTAGTTATTAGCAGGAAGGATGAGCAGAGAGTGGAAAAGTACGTGGGAGAAGAGAAGAACTGTGGAAAAGCGTTCTATTAATATGAGAGGAACCTAGAGAATGGTGTATGTGCTGATATGGCTGATGTGTTTCTGTTGCTTTAAACAAGAGTACCAGTTAAATTGTATATCATTTAATTCTTTTTTTAGGTTGACTTTCTGAATGCTTTTCCTCCTAATATTGCTTGTTTTTAATAACCATTTAGCGGGTAGATAATCAGAAAAAGCAGATCAAATATTCTGAAAGTAAAATTTAGGAAGGTCTTACGGTATGTAGCATTGGGCTATAACAATGGTTATTCTGGAGAAGAATCTGGACATTGGTATTCTGAAATTATTATTTCTTTAATTCTTTATGTAGTTTAAGTGGCATAAAAATACAAACATGTCTTGCTCCTCTTTAGTACATACTGTTATCACATCAAGAAAATACATGCAAGAATGTGTGTTTATTATCTTAATTATAAGTTCATTTTACTGAAAAAAGTATAAGGAAAATTTCACTGTTAATTGAAAAATATTAACGAGAAAGCATAGTCTGTTTAAAGAAAGCAGTGCTATTGAAATTGTCGCTTGGCCTCCAGCTCAGAGTATTATTGCAGATACAATCATTAGTCCAAAGTTTTAGCCCATGTTGAACACTTTGCAGTGTCTCAAGTCTCTGACTTTAATAGATAGGTTAATAGATTAGAGTAGGAGAGTTGAACCAATTTAGCTCATGGTTTGCCCTGAAAACTTGAGGATTTTCTAATTAAATACTGGATGATCAGTGAGCTTTGCTCAGCTTACTAAATCATGAATTTTTCCATCTCAGTGACATGGTTAAAATTGAAAATGTCACAATGTCTAAATAAGAACATGATTCATGGACTTGAACTTGAACTTGCTTTCAAATTTCTTTATTAAAAAACCAGACATTTAAAATAGATTAACCAGAAATTATGGTGTATTAACCTGCCGTTTAGCAAGATTGTGTTTCTAAGATGGAAGACATTTACTTTTTTCAACAAAGTGATGTTGGTCTTTATAAAATATAATAAAATTAATTACCCAATAACAGAAGTAAAAGCGACATGGTCCAAAATAACAGAAGTCAGAACTCATTAGTGTTAATGAGTGGGATTGTTGAAGATGTTTGCGAATCTGGTCCTGCCAATAATACCACATGTTGCTGGATTTCATTTGAAATCTCCTTAGAGGCATTTGACCAGCAGGCCTGATACCTAGTTGGGCATCTCAAACTTGAAATGACTTAGACTGAATTTATCATTCTCCTTTCTCCATCTAATTTGCTCCTCCCTTTGTACCTCTCTTGGTGAATGGTGGTCATTGTCCAAACTAGACGCTTGAGAACTATCCTTGACTTCCCCTACACTCCCTATAATTTTCATTCACCAAGTCCCATCTCTTCTCCTCCTAAAGTCCTCAGGTCTATCTGCTTTTTTCTGATCCTTCTGTTACTACTGTAGTGTTGCCCACCAATATCTTTCCATCTTCGGGATGGTAACAGCCTACAGACTGGTTTCACCTATTTTATGGTTGCTCTTCTCTAAGTCTGTTTTCCACACAGCAGCCAGAACGCTCCTTCTAAAATAAAATCTGGTAAATTCTGAAGCAAATTTAAACCCGTGAGCACAGATCACAAGGCCTTGACAGGGCCTCTAGAAGACTTCCCAGCTTCTTCTCTTCCCTCCTGGTTGCGCTGTAGCCGTATTGCACCATTTCCTCTTCTCTCCTGTTGCATGCTCTTTACAACCTCTGGATCTTCACCCTCCTCAGCCTTCAGTCCCAGCTTAAACTTCTCTTCCATCCTGAAGCTTAAGATCTCCTGCTTCTGTGCTTCTGTCTGGATTCTGTAGAACTCAGTACTTTAAAAAACTTGTACTTATAATTCTTTTTTGTTATTTCTTATTAGGTGTTTTGTTCCATTAGACTCTAAGGTACATGTAGGAAGGGACTCTTTCTTGCCCATCATTGTATGCCAAGAATTTTTCATGGTGCTTGGGCCACAGGAGATGTTTAACAACTATTTATTTAATGAATGAATGATTGAGGTGTGCTTTTTTTTTTTTCTGGTGGACCACAGTATCTCTTATGTTACTCTGCAAAATATGTTCTCAAGGTGGCATTCTCAAAGAAGAGAATTTAGAAAATGTAACTAGTAGAGTGCTTAAGCCTCAGTGAAAATGAGTTAGGAATCTAGTATAAAATTCCAGAGGCAGAGAGGGCTTTGTTTAAAACAATGTTCAGATTATCAATCTATCCATTAACCTCATACCAATTTCTAGTGGAACAGAGGCTATAGTTTTCCACAGTAATGGATTATGGGAACTAACAAACTTCAAGTTAGACAGTTCTTTCTAATACCTAACCTAAACTTGTCTTTGCTATAATATAAACTCATTTCCGATCTGTACACGTATTTATGTTATTATACATATTATATACATACTTATGTTATTACCAAGTTTTTCTGTTTTCCTCTACTATCTAAGGTTTTTTTCTCTCTTTCATATCAATCCTATTTTTTGATCTTTTATTTATTTTTATTGCTTGTATTTTAATCTTTCTGAGTATGCCACCCTTGAAGTCATAAACCAGGATAATCAATACCTGATTAGTACTGAATACAGTGAAAGGATCACTACTCTTTAAAGGCTTGCCATTGTGCTCTTTTGAAATATAGCTCCAGCAGATTTCCATATGATATATTGGAAATGCTTTAATAATCTGTGATTTAAAATATTATTGCCCTTAGACAAAAAGTTTCGAATGGCCAGATTGCCAGAAAATCATTCCTTCTAACAAAATACTATTGAACATTAAGAACTTAAAACCACCTGTGTGAGCCATGGAGCTGTTAATATGCATCCCTATTTCAGTGTTTTGTCCACATTGGACTTAATTATGACCCTTTTGTCACAGAAACTCTAAAGGAAAGAATATGTACTTTACAAATTGTATGACACTTTTTTTCTGTAATCAGTATCTTTGCTAATGACCTGAGAGGAATGGCTCTTCCAGGCCTGCAGTGGTTATAATATATAACATGATGCTCTAGATGCTCTATTATGTAGTATAATCCTTTTTTTTTTTTTTCAACAAGCGAACTTGGTTATGGCTAAGATGGGAGAGTTTTAGAGCTTGCATTAAATCATGCATTTAAGAATATAGTAGGTAAATGTATGAGATAATAGGGAAATGCTCTGAAAATGTATAGATTGGAAATCAAGGTCGTGTTGACCGTAAGGCATGTCCTCTTACTGCTTATTCTTATACTGAGCAAAAGTGTTTTATGATAAAAAGCAAAAGGGAAATAACATTGGCTAATGCTATTTTAAATTGCTATATATCAGAATATTAAATGACTATACTATTATTACCTCAGTCATGATTTGCCATGAGAGCACTTTGACAGATGCTTAACGGAGATGCTTATGTGGGCAAATGCTGCCTGTTAAGAGGGAGACACAATTTCTTTATATTTATAAAGTTGATTTCAGTTCAAGAAGTATTTATTTAGCACTTTGTAGTGTGTCTAGCATATACTGTGTACTGTGAGGAATTCTAGTAAAAATTTTTTTTCTTCTGATGAGAACTTTTAAGATCTATTCTCTCAGCAACTTTCAATTATACAATATAGTGTTGTTAACTATAGTCACCATCTGGTTTTATATTTTTAAACTAGTTTGTCCAGTGGTTCAATCACAGATGATCCTCAGATCCTACTTTAATGAATGCTGCTTTATTTTTCCTTTTCTCTCCCTAACAAAGCATTCCTGACAGCCACCCATACTGATTTCTTCCTCGGACTCTAGAGTAGCATAATGACATCTCTGATGTAGTCCTCAATAGTTTATCTTCTTGCATTGTTCTTTATTTCATTTGATTAGATCTCAGTTCTGAACTAGATTAAACACTCTACGGAGGAATCCTATATCTTAAATGATGGTATATAAATGTATAATAAATATTAAATAATATTGGCATGAGGAATGCTATTTTTGACTTTAAGACATTACAGATAATAAATATCAAAGAAATATAATACTTTAAAATACTATAATTTTAAATAAGGGCTGCTTAAACATTTTTATGGTTTTCATTATCTTCCAGTTTTCAGAGAAATTTTCCTTAGTTGCTTTATTTTTAAAATGATACTAGTTATAACAATAATTTGTGTCATTCTTTATAATTTACAGATTATATTTAGATATATAAGTAAATTGGGTTAGCACTTGTATTTAAACTAAAATTGGAAAATCTTTTACTTTTAGCATTGATTCCTGCCCTCTCCCTCCCCCATTATAGAGGTAATATAAGCTTGTTGGGGGAAACTATAGAATATAAGAACTTATAGAAAAGATAGGTAATGACTTAATGTTTAAACATGTTTCCTTTTTTAAATAAATGTTAAATATGTTTTATATAATTGAGAGTATATACTGTAAATAAGATTTTATTTTTTTCACTTAACATTATTCAATAAGTATTCAATAAACATTTCCCATGTTATTAAAAATCTTTATAAATGTCATTCTCAATATTTACATGGTAAAGATATATCTACATTGTTTTTCATATAATCCACCATTTAAAAAATAGAATGCTTCTAGGTAAGACTTTTAGAGGGGATAAGATATTTAAAAGCAATGTTGGTTACTTGTATAAGTAGAAATATTTACTTCCTGTTTAAGTTCTGAAAACTTAGTATTACTTCCCATTTTACCAAATTCTTTTAATTCGATTCAACTTTTTTTTTTTTACCCTGTTCACTTTGCTATGTAGCTCTCTTCGAATTAAGGAATCAATTTATGAAACTTTCTTCTGTTGTCCTCTGTTGCCCAGGACTCATTGAATAAAAAGATATTTCAAAGAGTTTATAGTATGATATTCAGCATTTCAAAGAAAACATCTTGAAAATGTTGATGTTGACAATACAGGAAGCTTTGTAAAAGGGACTGAGTTAAACCAAGGAGAGTTTTCTCATCTGTTCTCACTTTGTACCTGGTGCAGGTGCAACTTGAATCATAAATTGGAATTCTAGCTAAGTAAAAATTTTAGAAAGAGTTCATTCATCTCTTGTTAGTCACACACTAAAATCTTTATTTATTTTTAAGACTCTATAGTATATGCAATGAATGAATGATATGGCAGCCTCTGGTTATATTGCTTCTGTCTTTTCCTTTCTGTTTTTCTTTCGTTGTTGTTTTGAAACTAGCATTGCTTTAATGGGATTTAATGGGAGAAAGATGCCAGAGATAGCTTTTAAAAATGGAAGTAGATAGTAGTTCTCTGCCTACAAAGATTGTTTATATGAATGTAAATACTTAGCTGTATAAACATGAATATAGTTCTCATATTTGAGTTAACGCTTTTGGTAATCTTAACTGCTGCTTTTGGCGAGCTATCCAAAACTCTTGGGAGGACTGTGCTGTGGCAGTTTAACGTGACATTCCTATTGCATCAGAGCTAGGGTAATGCCTTATATAATTGAAATTGATCAACATAATCTTTGGATTTTCTCTATTAAATCAAAATAAAGATATAGAAAAAGAATATGCCATTAGTCTCAATGACAGAATTGTAGTTTCTGCCTACAGACTTTTTCTTTTAGTTACTATGGCAACAAAGCCCCATTCTTCTAGTAATTAAGAAGTATCAACAGTATTTGGAAGAAACAGATGATAGTTCACAGCAAGAAACATTTTAAATGAAAATTGGTTTTTTTTGAAATTGGAAAGTTATATCTTAAAAACAGGATTTAATATCTAAACAGCTTGATCTAAACACAGAAACATAAGGAACTGATGTATTTCAAAGTGATTTGTAAATTTTAAAGTAATATGAAGATATAGTTGGTTATAACTTAAAATTTTCGTAACAGTGAATTCACAAATATCACAAAAAATAAAGATAAAAGTGTAAATGGAATTTGAAATTGTTAGACCATAACCAATTTGGCTGGAAAGCTCAGAGAAGATGTCTTAAAAAGGGTGGTAATTAGATTGGATTTTAAATGATTGTATTTAAGAAGTCGATAATTTGCGAATGGGGGGATCCTTCAGATGGAAGAAATAGCAAGAATACATGCTTGACGTTATAGTTTAAAAGCAGTTATTTTTGCATTATAGCATAGCGGTTAAAGCATAACTCTAGAGCCCGCTTACCTGCATTCAAATTTTGGTGTCATTACTAATATTATTATTTTCATTATTAATAACATTTATAGTGGGGTGTTGTACAATATTTTTCTGAAAAGATAATAAACCAATAATTTCATTATAAATTTATTAATAATATAATAAAATGATATAATGATAATATTTATGAAGCACTTAATAAACAGTGCAGCCACTGCTTCAAGTGTTTTATATATATTCATTTTATACTCAACATAATTATGAGGTAAGTACAATTATTTATTCCCATTTTACACACTGAGAGTCTAACTTGCCTAAGGTCAGACAACTCATAAGTTTAAGTAGGGCCATATTGTGGAGCAGTTTATTTATTTATTATTTTTTTCAACTCTTTTAAAAAATTTTATTTTTACCAGTTTCGAGAGATAATTGACATAAGTTTAAGGTGTACAGCATCATGGGGAGCAGTTAAATATAAGAATGCATATGGATAATGAAAAAGACTATGAGGACGACTATTGTATGGTTCCTGGAAAACCATTTTGATTTCTTCACAGAAGAGTAATATGGTCAGACAGTGTTTTAAGGCAATTAAACTAGAAAGTATGAAGGACATGGAAGAGGCCTAAGAGAAGTGTGGCTCAAAGGCCTGTGGTTTTCAACTGTGAGATTATAAGGGCCTGAGGTTGGCCAGGGGCAGGAAGAATGGTAAGGGCAGGCCAGAAAAGAGGATTCAGTTAGGCTCTGTTGCTAATTGGTGGGGGAGAAGAAGGTGTCAGTGATGATTTATAGGTGTTTTACTTAGGTAAATAGTGATATCATTAAAAGGTAGTCTATCTGTCCTCATATATAACCAACTCCTGAATGCTTAACATTTCAACCTTTTTTATGTTGGTGACTATTTTTAAGTCTTGGCTGTCTGTCCTCTTACCTCATTCTTCCTTCAGAGTTCTTTCCTGTAGTGCACAGTCTTCAAAGTCTCAATTTGGAGCTCATTTTCTTTTACATGCCCACTTCATTATAGGGGATGTATGCTTTTCAGTTACCTTTAGTCTGGAGGCAGGGTAACCTCATGGAAGGAGAAAGCTGGGCCTGAATCCCAGCTACACATCATTAGCTGTGTAATAACAATATCTTTGATCTTAGTTTGCTCGTTTATGAATGGGAATGATACCTACCTTATGGAGTTATTATGGGTACTAAATGAATCAAGAGAAAAGGCTCAAAACACAATAGTCCTTTACCAAGTTTTATGTGCTTCTTTTGTTCCCTTTTTTCCTATTTCAATATTTCCCTTCAGTTCATGTTGCTTTCCTGATAGGGGCTCTTCCTATATTAAGAGGGAATAGTCATGATTTTCTTTTGCTTGCCAGATGTTAAACTGTACATTATCATCTTTCATGAATAAATAGTATAGTGATTGTCTTTTTGTTTTAAACATGGAATGAGTTAATACTCTAAAAATATAAGCCATGAACTACAAAGAGATGTAATAATAAACTGGTTTTATGTGAAATTACATTTCAGACTGAGTGTGAAAATATATCTTCAAATTGGATCCTTAAGTGCACTATGAAGACAAACTGTAGGAACAAGATATATGAAAGATAAAATTTTCTAATCCCTTACATATCTAGAAATTTTATTTTTACAGATGTTACGGATGATACAATGATTTATCTTTTATGTAGCAATTATAATAAGAATTTCATTTCATTCAACAGATGCTGTTGTAAAGAGAATGTATCTCAGCAAAATACTGACTCACACAGAGTGATCGGAAGCATCTTTTTTGTAGATCGATGAGCCAAGATAGTATTTGCTATGGATAACTAGTCAAAGTGGTACAGTTAGCCAAGTTCTTGTTAGGGATTTGGAAATGACCCATAGGAGAGTTTTCCCTGATTCAGTTAACTTTTGTGGACTCCAGTATTTCAAGGGTAATATAAAATAATAAAATGTTAAAAATAATCTCAGAATGTAGAGAGGTTTTAAGTATGACCTAGTACAACCACTTTGTTTTAGAAAGGAAGAAACTGAGGCCTAATGATCAAAAGAATCTTGCCCAAAAGTCCCCATAATGCAGGAGTCCCCAACCTACCGGGCTGCAGACCAGTACTAGTTTGTGGCCTGTTGGGAACTGGGCCGCACAGCAGGAGGTGAGCGGCGGGCGGGCCAGTGAGTGAAGCTTCATCAGTATTTGCAGCCGCTCCCCAGCACTAGCATCACTGCCTCAGCTCCACATTAGATCATCAGGCATTAGATTCTCATAGGAGCACCCATCCCTGGTGCCAAAAAGGTTGGGGACTGCCACAGTGATTGTGGCAAACCAGAGTTCGAATTTAGGTAATTCCCAGTGTTCTTGCCACTTTGTCACAAAAACCCATGATCATTTAAACATTATTTCAACCAAACCGTGGCCTAGAAATGAGGTTTCTATGAAATCGAAAAAAAAAATAATAGGACTTGGAACTAAAATTCTTCAATCATTATTTCTGATTGCTTTTTCTATTTCATATTTCTTTAAAAATAAATTAAAAAATCTTTAAAATCACACAGGTTCAGTTATATTTAAACTATTTACATGGAATGAATGTTTCAGGAGTATGCATCATGTTGGTATACTGTGTACTGACATTCTGCTGAGAAATGCGAACTCTATTTCAAGAAGACCCCTCAAAGGTTGCTTGTGGTCAAGCTAGTTGTGGTTGTACACATTCACCCAAGGTAAATTTGATCTGACAAAAATTAACTATCTATGCATTTTCTGAATGAAAAAAAAATCTTAACTTTTAACTGTTGATATAGTACCAGAAAGCCACTTTAAAACAATATGGTAAACCCTTTTGCTTTCCTGCTTAGGTTAAATTCATACAAACACACACACACACACACACACACACACACACACACACACACACACACACACACACACGCACGCACGACAGTGCTTAACATGATCATATCTGTTTATAGTTTCTTTATGTGACTCCTTTCCAAAAGGCTTCAGGTTCATGTGAGAGGAGGTGAGGTTAGCATTGATGAACAAATGGAGGAACTGGATAGGCTCTGTTATAAAGCCTAGTTGTGCCTTTTGGGCTATCACTTGAAATCTGTAAAATGCTCATTTTATTTAACTGAGATATAAGAGCAAAATGGAATAGAAACTTTGACATTTCCAAAACTCAAAGCCAATTTTGTTAGCATATATAACAGATGCAGTATTCAGTGTGAGGTAAATATACATGAGATTGTCATAAAGCATCAATCTTTTGAAGTTAGTGTTTTAATGAGAGGAATTTATTTGTTGTTGCTCCTTTGATTTTTTTTTATCAGCTTCTACTTTTCTGGTTTAGAGGAAGACTAGAAAAAGGGTAAAGAGGTTTTAAAAAACAGTTTACTACATAAAAATAAAGAGTATTTGAATGAATGATTGAGCAGTGGTTTTGTTACGAGAGGGTATAGTTGAGGGAGAGGAAAAGGGCTGCACATAAGAATTACCCAGATAGACTTCCCAACCACCCTTTCCCATTCTGAGATACTCGGCCTGCGGGGAGAACCATGGCTTTGGAGCAGTGAGTTAAAATATTTTTGGAAAGCACCCAAACCATGAGGCCTGTGAGTTTTGCACCAAATTTTCAACTTCAGTCGGTTTATTTTAGCAATGTGGCACTTTTTTGGTTTGATGATTTAAGTTTTATTTTTAAATTAAATTGTAGTATACAATGAAGTTACTCTGAAAATATATGAGTTTAAATCTTCCAAGGGTACTATTTATGAGCAAAATAATTTTTCATTATGGCTAAGCTCAGAATTCCTAAAAATTGTAGAAATCATATTCTTATTGTTCCAAATGACAGAGCTCTCCCAGCAAGTAAAGATTTCACTAAGAAGAGGTATTTTCCTACCCAAGCAGGATACTTATTTTTTTGAGTTTAATTGCCAGATTTCACCTTATAGAAAAATATAGCATATTCTTTGCCTAGTGACTCCAATTCATCCCTAATGGATGAAATTTGTAAGCCTTGTATTTGCGTTAGTGCTTTTTGAAACTAAGAGAATTCTGTGAAAACACAGTACAGTTACTGGTGCATGATAGAAGCTCAAGAAATGCTAATTTTCTTTTCTCCCCTTTCTTCCTCCTCAGGAGACATTGAGAGGTGTACAGAATTTATTTTAAGGAATTAATATATTTATTGGTTTGGAAACCCTGTCAAAAATTTAGAACAATCTCTCTGCTCAGTGTTTCTCATTTTCAAGCACATTGATCAAAATGTAGTGACAGGAGTTTATTAAAAGAATTTCATTCAATTTAGCTCAATTTAACTGAATTTTATTTACTGTCTACTACACATAAGACATTTGTATAAACACTGTAGAGGATAGAAAGATGAGTATAACATTGTTCCTTTATTCAGGGAGTTTATAGTCCAATATTGGTGAATATGGGTGGGGTATATACTCAATAAAATATGTAAATATACACATATTCACATGTATATGTATAAACATATACACATGTATACATAGCACCCTATAGAATCCAGGTTTCCAAACTTCTAACCCATTATGCTGTCTATACCATATGCCTCTGCTACTAGATGCCAACTCCTGAAGAAAGAAAGTGGGTTTTAATTCCCAGCTCCCATTTATTTAGCGTAGCCTGTAAGTGCTTTGCTATGTTTCCAAAATGTTAAGCCCTCTCTCACTAAATTAGAATATTTGAAGGAAGCATGCATGAATTAGGAAACTATATTAATTATAGATTATTTATAAGTAAGCATAAATTTAAAAAATTATTTCAAGTACATACAACAACCCAATTTCCATGCCAACAAATGTTTTGTTGATAGAAGAAAGTAGAAATTTTACTGGGCTTGCTTTAATGAACATATAAGAGTCTAGTGTAATTAATGTTCTAAAATACTTAAAAACAGTTCACCTAGAAAGTTTAAGTAGGTCATGCATATTTACTTTAGTAATTTTTTCTTCTTAATAAACCCTTTCTTTAATAGATGAAAGGTGAAATTAAATCTTATCTTGTAAAGTGTAATAGATTCAGTATTATTGGCAATGGAATTATGATTATTACTGTATTACATATATATAAAACTTTTTTTGTTACTTTGTCTCTCTTTCTATTTTAAGATTTTTGTTTTTGATGTAGAGAATGACAGTGTTTTCTCCCTAAGCATCTAATCTGTACTCGGCCAAGGTGGACATCAGGTAGCTTCTTAATATATTCATTATGCAAAGAACTGCATTATGCCCTGAAGAATGTGAAGATGAAGGAGATATTAAGATGTCATGACTCTTTGCTTCAAGTTACTTATAGTCTATTAGGAGATAGTGTGTATAATTACAAAGGGGGATACCATGTTCCATAAAAGAGGTTCAAATAGAGTACTGTGAGAATTTAGAGAAAAGAGTTGTAACTTTTGTCCAGGAGACTTAAGGAGGAGCTAGTGTTTGAGCCGTGCTCTTAAAGGAGAGGTTGCATTTGAGTTAAAGGAAGATATAAGGTATTTCTGAACAGTTTTTACAATGTGTATGAATTAATTAAGGTTATGCTTAAAAGATCTTGTTCTTACTACAAAGTTTGGCACCTTGTAGGTGTTCAATAAATATATGCTGAATAATTGCATGAACTACACCGTTAATTGTATGCCACTAGCCATCTGTCTTCTTTATATGAAGGCTATTATAAAAGTAATTGAAAAATATTTTCCCATGTACTGACTTGAGCAGTGCCTCTGCATTTATCAAGGGCTTTAACTGCTTATATTCATTGTCTCATGAACATTACCCATCTTGCTTTGTCTCTGAAAAATGGTGCAGCTGCTCGGTGGCTGTTTCACCCATCCCTCACTAATCAGCTGTTCACCAGCAAGCTGGATTGACATCTGACAAATAGACAATTGTCTGTAGGGAATGAGAGGAGAAGTGGTCAGCAGTTGGGAGGTGACTAGGCTCTGGTTCGGTTTTATTGCATTGCCTGGGTGGAGATTGATGGATGCTTATTTTTAAGCCAGTTATGAAGATAAGAAGATGCGAATGATTTTTGTGTGGGACAACTCTGAAATGCTGTTTCATGAAGGCAAGCAGAGTGCAGAAGTTAGTGCAATGCTACTCTAGATTCACGTGTCTTGAGTGTTGCTAATTGAATACATAGTTGTGTCTAACACAACTGCTGAATAACCGATGAAGATTTCAACCTCCATGTAGGATCAATATATATTCTGGAGACACATGAAAGCAAAACGAACTTTGCCATAGTTGGAGACATGTGTGTTAATAGAAATGATGAGAGTCTGAAAAAAGAAAATGTTAATCACCTTTTTACTAATTGTAACTCTGAACAAGCTAGATGAAGAATAAAAGGTTTCAAATTAGCCTGGCTTAGGACTAGAGAAAAATGGTAATTATAATTAAAAAAGTAAATTTATATTGGGCTGCATAGAAGGTAAAACATTCTCAGATACTGTCTTGAGTGTTGAACAGTATGGCCTGTTCTCCTTTCTCATTCTTTTCAATTTACTTAGCATTTGACTCTGTTGACTATACCTCCTTCTGCAACTTTCCCTTGGCTTCCAGGACAGTAATCTCTCTTGATTCCCTCCTATTCCTAGTCATCTCTCTCTCCTAGACCCCTTATTTCTTCTGCTGGCTAAACTTCATGCTGTTTTACTTGGATCTGGTTTCATATCTTTATGCTCTTTCTTGTGATATCATCTGTTCAGATGAATCCCATATCTTTTAATTCTGATCTTTTGAGCTGTGTGCAGCCTCATATTTTTACCTACCTGGGGGGGGGTATCCTATGCAGAATGCCTTAGTTTTATATCACACTTAGCATACTTGAGATTAACTTCATCTGCTAAATCTGCTCCTCTTGCTATGTACCTACTTGTTTGTTACTGACAATATCTCGACATTCCTTTCTTGTGATTCTCCTATTCATTAGTTTTAAAGTCTCTGCATTGTACCTGAACATTGTTCCACTTGCCCTAATTCAGGCTCACCACACCACTTGTAGGTTTTTCAGCTGGTTGTAATTGCCTTCTATTAATTGACTTCCTTACCTTCATCTTTCTTTACCTGACATTATGACTCTTCCATGATCAGACTCCTTCCTACCTTTTCAGGTTTCTCTCTCTATACTTCCTTTCCCCTGTACCATGTGCCCTGCCCCCACCCCCAATCTGGACATTGTAAATTTCTCATGTATACAAATATCAAGTCTTCTCATTTTAGGACTTTGATTATACTCATCTCCTTCATTTCCATTTTTTAGAGCCCATTTCAAATGCAGGTCTCCCAATTTAGAAATAATTCGTAAGCATCTGAACCTTTAGAGCACCTATTCTGTTTCTTTTTAGTGGCAATTGTTACGGTCTGCCTTGCATTCCAGTGCTCATTTCTGTGCATTTTCCATGTAAGTGTTTTGAAGGTCAGACTCACATGTGGTTTCATTTTTGTATCCCTTACAAACCCCAGAACAGAGACCTCTTCTTAGGCAATTTAACAAGTTTGTAAAATGAATAAATACATGAATCAAGAAGTTTAACAGAGATAGAGCATAAAGAGGAGAAAGATGATAGACTCAGATGTGGAGAAAAATGAGGACAGTAGTGTCAAACTCTATAGAAGAATTAAATTGGAGTACAGTTTAGTCCCAAAATATTTATAAAATTTTAAGATTTGTTGAGTGTTTATTCAGAGGTATTTTAATTTAGCTATAAAGGTACAGATATGGATATATACTAATTTATAATAAGTATGTTAAGGAAATTCTCACATAAGATCACAAATCACTTCAGAGAGAACAAGAATGCCTTGAGATATGATAGGCTACTCACTCATCACCAATTAGAATACCATTTACTTTTGTTACATTGTTTGAATATCCAATGATCAGAATTTTATTGCTGTAAATGACAATGATTTAGTCTCTAAAACTTACTTTTACTATAATGATTTATTTATTGCTGGAGTTAGTAGTTCTCTAGCTCTACCACATGCTTACTATATGATTTATCATTTGCTTAATTTTATAGTAAGAGATGGATGTTGGCATACAACATCTTAAGGCAAATCTAAATATTGATCGTTATAATCATCACAGCTTTAAAATGTTGCTTTTGAGCAGACATAGGGAATTTGAAATATCTACTTGTGATAATGTATATCTTCCTGCTTAAAAATGATTTCCTGCTACTTTGGATGCTCTTATCGCACATAGTATTTTCATTTTGTGTATTATTTATGCTCTTTCAGCAAAATATTTTTTGTTATTTACTAAAACACAATTAGAGGGTCATCTATTTAAAAAAACAGTAGCCGTCAGGTGCATACCTCCCCTCCCCATGGTCATCGTTCTTAATGTAGGCTTCTTTATCTTTTTTAGGTTTGATCCTTAGTTTGTGCTGTGGTTTTGGTAAATTATCATCTGCTGTGTTTTTAGTCGGTATCCTATGCTGGTAACTACCACTGTGCTCTAGTTCCCAGTCTCTGCAGCCAGGGTTACCATAGTAGGTGTTCATTTAGAGTTTGTACAGTGATTGGACGAATAGATCCAGCTTTGAATTGCAGTCAAATCTGCTGCTTGTTGATTGTATTCCCTGCTTGTTCGAGTTTTTCCTGCCTTTTCTTTACCCATCAGTGTGCTCCACACATGTGGTAGGAACCTCTGTTAATTCAGGTTTGGGTCTCCATCTTTGAGGGCTTCTCTGGAGTGGCTTTTTGGCAGATGCTTTGACCTTCAAAATAAAATACCTTTCCACTCCGTCATACCAGTTAATTATTTCCTGCATACCAGTCTACACCCAGAATTCCAAGTCCCTGGAGACCTTTCAGGCTTGTATGTTTAGCCATAACAAACTGAATTGTGTTGCTTTATGCTAGGGATGTCCATACTTCCATACTTCCAGGTTTGCCTAGGACATTTCTGGTTTTTGCTTGTTGTTCTGGTTTGTTTTTATTAATAAAACCGCCTTCACTCACAAAAGTACCTCGGTTAGGATAACAAAGGTACTTTGTTAATATGGTTACCTAACTTCTTTCTGAGATATGATAGTGACTGAACTTTTAAGTTGTGTCTTATCTGTGTCAGTTTTAATCCATAGCGAGAAACTCCGAGGTTTAGTTTTTTACATCATATCACCAAAGGTATCTAATTTAAGTGATTTTGAGTTTATAGCTATTTGAATAGAGATTATAAAATATAAAAATATCAAACGGACAAATCATGACACAAAATATTTTTCTCAAGTCTCACACATTTATTGTGCTTTATAGTATCATAGGCTTAAGAATTTCTGGGAAATCAATTTTAAAAGAGTTATTTTATGCTCTTCATCAAATATTCTGTAAAGCAACACACTGCCTAAGACACTTAATTCTGAGTGCCTATATAACATTATATACGTTTAGTTATGTAAGCTTTTTTGGGGACCACATAGAAAGTGCTATAGTTATTGAATCACTTGAGTGAGGAATGATAACAGTTCTAAAAATATAGCATCTTGGGGTATTTAAAAAAAATGATAGCATGCCTTTCATGTGCAGTATAGCAGAAAATGACTAGGCTCTGGTAATTATTCTCAGGGCTGCTGTCTGTGAGTTAAGGCTTAAATGCCTTGAATTGCAGATGCTCCAGCTCCTTTTTATTCACTTTGTAAAGTCCCCTAAAATTGTTGCAAATTACTGCAATAGAAAGGGAACAGTGAGGTCTTGTAAGTACATTTACATGAAACATAGTCATAGTAAGGCCTACAAGGCGACATGACACTTTCTCTCATAAATTCTGTGAACTTTACAGGTGTTATTTTGCCCTTCCTGATATTTTGATGGATACTAAAATATTGGAAAAAGGAAAAATATAATCTGTGGTAAAGACACTATGCGTTCCCATTGTACATTCCTAATTTAACCTGACTTGAGTTAAATGTCTATATTTGGGCTATTCTTCATGATGAAGAAAAAAAAAATCTGCTTCTGTTTTTTTTCTTTTTTTATCCTTCTGCCTATTCCAGGGTAGGTAAAGAGGAGAGTGTTTTCGTATGAGTGTAAGGTCAACAAAGGCAGGTTTGTATAGTCCAGGGCCACTTCATGTAAGATCTGAGAAGCATTTAGGTAGGAAAGAGCTCTATCTTCCAGACCCGTTTTGACTTTGACTTCTAACTTCACTGTCTCCAGTACTGTAGTTTACATAAGTAATTGTGCATTAGAGAACTTGACTCAAAATCATAGATCGTATAGGTATAGAAGGAACTCAGGAGAATTTATCCCTCTACTTTCTGTTAAGCACCATAACTCCCAACTCCAGGAAGATGGTCCTCTAAGTCAGACTTGAAGACTTTTAGAGAGTCCATTCTAATATTAAATAACCTCATTCTCTGAGGAATCTTTCTTAGATCTAACCCAAGTCCTTCATATTGGAATTTAAGGCTATTTCCTTTGGTTCTGTACTCATTATAGATAGAGAACAGCTGGTCACTGGAATAACTGATCAAATACCTTAAGAATGTTATTAAATCATCCATCAGTCTTCCCTTCACCAGGCCCAATAATCTCAGTTCCTTTAATCTTTCCCCATAGATATTACTTTCCAATCCTTTAATCATCTTTGTGGCTCTTCTCCACTTTAGAAGAGTTAAATTTGAACCCTACAAATTGGGTACAGGTTTTAAGAAAATATTCCCTTTAGAATACAGAGTAACTTATCTGGTCCTACAAAGGTTTGGCAGAGTTACAGCTGCACCCAGAAGCCCCTTTCATCCCAGAAGCAGACTTGGTTCCTAGACCTTTTCCTTCCACGTTCACAGATCAATTTCTTCCACATGTGTTGATGGTCTGATGACTCATGTGGTCAAAAAGAGATGAAGGCTTAATTTTCAGGTGATATTCTTTCTGAGCTCCTATTTTTTTCTCCCCTCCTACATAGAAAATTTTTATTTAGTTTATGAATATAACTGTTAGTTGAAGGAATATTTTAAGCAAGATAGTTAATATTGAGAAGTTGAAGTAATAAATAAGTATTTTGTGTAAATAACTTCTCAAACTCTGAAAGTAAAAGAGTTAAGAAAGCTTTAGTGAAATAAATAAGCCAATCACTTACATTTGTTTTCATAAAAGTGTGAATATCTAAATAATGTCAATATCAAGGTACCTTTTACATAGATGTGAGTTTTTAGTAACAGGGAAAAATCATTCAAGTATATCGTGTGACTTCTGGTCTTCTGGGATTATATCATAAGTCTTGTCCAGTTCAAGCTCCATTTTATGAACACTAATATTGGCTAGTCTCCCAGACCATAAAACTACCATTCTTAATTTGACCTTCAACCTCATCCCCTCACCTCTTGAAAAACTTTGACGAATTATGTGTTGGTGTGTGTGATTATTGCAGGGAGTGAAGTGGAATGTATATGGGTTAAAGACATTCATTATTCTAAGGTTAGGGTTTGCCTTTTAGAAAATGAGGCCAAAGACTTTCAAGCAGAATAGACTATTAGAAAAATTGTTGGTAGAATTGGCTCCTTGTTACACAAAGCTGAGGAAACGTGACTGTGAAACACAGCGGCTATTGGAGTGTTTGTAGAAGAAACTGGATGACAAGCTTGCAAGCATGTGCAAAGCAAGCAGTATTCCACTTTGTAAAGGCTCAGGATACTGATGTCACAGTTAGAGAATGTGGCTGATATGAAAGGTGAAGCTCATCAGCCATTAATATTTCAAACCCAGGCCTCTTGGTTTTTGTATTCAGCTCCCATTGTAAGCTTGACACAACTTAAGGACACGAGGTAGAAAAATATTGACTCGATATGCTGTCTTTCTGTCAACATTTTTTTTAAGTTTAAGTGCAGTAGAAATGTATTATACTTGCAATAAAAAAGACTTATGAACACATCAGGAATCTGTACAAATGAATTAAAGTCATGGAGGTAGTTGTCTGGGGGTGAGATTGGGGTTACTAGGTTCCACTAACTCTACCTCAGCAACAAATTCTAAATGTTTCCTGTGTTGTAAATTAGAAACTACTTGTTTTAATTAAGACCATCTGTAAGCTCACAATGACTTGGGGACGAAAGTAGTGCCAAGGTAAAAACTGGTAGTGTTCATCTGAGTCATTTATTCTTCGGGCCAAATAATTTTTTGCTAGGCAAATATTTCATAGATTTGAGTTTACATATGACCTGTTTCTTCTAAAGGTCTCCCATTAAGTGGCTAACAGGTGATTTAAAGATGGCATATTTAGGAACCATCTAGAAAACAAGACCACCCTCCCTGGTAGTATATGACAATATAATTTTTAGCAATAGCTCTTGATGATTAAAACAAGGTATCTAAATGTTATTTAAGGAATTGAACAAAGAAAGTGAAAGTGAAGAAACATGGCAATCCAGAAAATGCAAACCATAGATGACATTTTGAAAGGAAAGAGGGCGTTTAAGCAAGAAAGCAAGGAATACTGGCAAAGCTAAAAAGGCGTAACTTTAGCACAGGGCAAGAATGACTAGGCTCTAATGAATATTACAGGTTTCTAGAATGTGAGAATTGAGAGACGTCTTAGAGAGTGTATAGCTCAGTCCTTTAAATTTATAGATTACAAACAAACATAAAAATCAAACCCCTGAGTTTCAGAAAGTTCTTTCTTTTGTCTCTGTATTTTTCTACTGAAAGACTGGTGGTGGAATATAGTGAACATTTAACAAATAAATATAGGAGGCAAATAAATATAGTGTTCTGGAAGAATTAATCTCCATTTAAATGAACAAATAACAACTGATTTTAGGAAAAGTAAATAATACTCTAAAGGAATTATTTATTTGTATTCTGTGTTGTTTCAGAAAGGACTTATAATTTAATATGGGATAAAAATACGTGCAAGTGATCACAATACAGTAGCAGTGGTTGGTCTTAATGGACTCTTAAACTATTGGGCAGGCAAATGTTTTATCTTCTTGAGTTCTTGCAGTGACATTATGAGGTACTATTTTTGCTCTCTTTCCAATTTTACAGCTTAGGAAAACTGAAGCACAGAGAGATTAAATCACTAGCTCAAGTGACATGTCAGGGTTTGAAGTCAGGTTTGTCTGTCTGCAGAGTCTTTTCATAACTGTTACATCACTGTGCCTCTGACTGTAAAAGGGAAAAATACTAATGCACTGCAAGAAAGAAATATATAGACTTATATGTGGAATTCAAAGATTGGAGAAAATCACTTGGGCCAAGGTGGACAGCCGGGTTAGAAGCAGGTCTGCCGGAGATGATGGCCCCAGTAATGGCCTTTGAAAGATGATGGATTTTAGATAGATATTAATAAGAAGTATGTTCCTGAAAGTTTAAGGATTCCATATTTTCTTTTAGTGATGGTGGAACGGATTCCAGAATAGTTGGTTCAAAGATGGGCATTAAACCATTTCTTTACCAGTATACATTCTGTACGTTAATATGAAAATATGGAAATTTGCCAGTCTTGGCTTTAAATAATCCTTAGGATAACTCCCTTGTTTATTCATATAATTTTTATTTCTCTTTTTACTGCCCTGATTGAAGGTTTATACTCTTGTAAATTTTGCATCTGAAAGATTTCCTCTGGGCGAACGTGAATTTCCTCCAAAATATGTTTTCTGAAGAGAATTTAAAAGAGAAATTTTAAAACTCTTTGGACGCAAGATGCTTTATTCATCTCCACTGACGGAGGAATTGCCCTTGCTTTCTGGTTCCCTAGTTGTGCCATTTATTTGAGCAGTCACATTACAGCACTTATTTTTTTTTGTAACTTGTAGGTTATATTAGAAATGTTTATTTATTTTTATAATTTTTTAAAATTTCCTTTATAGTATTCATGAAGGAGAGCAAAGAACTTCTCCTGGGATCCTGGGATAAGCTGGCATTGTAATAAAACAGGGCACATTGTAAATGAGATCTCTTGTATGTAATTGATTCATAACACTCATTTAGCTTTTTAGCATGTTCAACCGACCAACTGGTAGTATAGCTACTAGTTAAAAACATTTCTTTATCAGATTTTAATTTTATATGTTTCTAAAACACTTTCCAAAGTGTTTTTAGTGACCATTCTACATAATTTAAAACTATATAACAATGTTTCTAAAAGATTTTTCTTCTACACTTAAAATTTTTTTTAGAAGAGCTAACAGAGCCCACTGTAGTCGGGCTATCTTCCATACCAATTTCTGTTGGGAACTAAATACTATAAAAAGGATTACTATTCAATATTCATAGCTTTTAACATGGTCTTTAAATTGATATTGATATTTAGAAAATGTAAGTCATTAGAGAAAAGTATTAAATAAAAGAATGTTCTCAAAACTAACGATAAGCTTGTTTTAAATGTTGTAGGACAATAACTAACAAGGCATTTCTAGAAATTAGTTATTTGGAGGAGACTTAGGGTTAAAATTCTTTTTCTTGGATTTGGATTTATGCTTTTTCAGTATAAATGCTATTTAGCAATCAACTATATTTTGTGCCAGGCTTATAGACTGAACATGATTTATTCATTTTCTGATATATTGAATGGGGAGAGTGACCATTTATGGTTATGCCCACGAGTTTTATGAGAGCTTTTAAGAATGAACTGGAAGTTATAGGTATTTGGGGAATGGCTTTGGGTTTCATCCAATTCAAGACTAATAGTCTCTGCCAGGTTCTATTGCTTCTGATGCCTGGCAAACCAGAAAATTCAGAGTAGCTCTTATTTAGAGAAAATCTATCTTAGTTTCTTATTAAGTGTATCTTGCTTTATTCAACAGATGTATTCTTGAAAAATTTGTGGAACATAAAGTTTTATAAATTAAATGTTTTAAACACAGATTGGAACTTTTAATTTAAGTGATATTACAAAAGTGAAGAGACCTTTGGCAAAACAAATCATTTCTCCAAAGTTATGTATATATATTGAAAAAATTAAAAATTTTGTACAGTGGTGATTTTTTTGAGCACTTATTTTATAGCAGAATATAACGTGTTATCTTCAAGCAATTTTGTGAAGAATGCAAATGAAGTAACTACACAGCATATGCAATTTGTAAAAAATCAATGTTACACATTAAGCAAAAGCAATGTATTCAGCCCTGCACCCAATTACTATAGGATGCACAGATTGTGTCACAGAGAAAGTTACACCTAGACTTAACTGTCTAGGTGTACCTAGCCCAATCTGTGCCAAGTGGGAAGTTATAGTTAAAAAAAAAAAAAAACTTTGCCAAAAGTAACTAACAAGTACCTTGCCATAGAGGATTACACCTGAACCCAACTGCAAGATGTGTGCATACAAGAGGTGACAATGAGACTTGATGCACAATTGTGCCATAGATTGGGTTTCAGTTGTACCTTATTGTTTCATGATTTTCCTGAATGAATCCTGTAAGTTCTGTACTCTTTGTCATTGCCACCGAAGTTTCTGCTCAGCTTAGTGGTCAGCTAATTACTGTGCAGAGATTTCTTTAAATGCCTTGAACCAATAAGTTTCCCCTTATTATGAGGCAAGTTTCTCTCATGATCGAAGATGGCTGCCAGCAGCAACTGGGACAACATATTTCCTGGTTTTCATCAAAGGATATTGAGGGGTGGGGGTAGAGGAAGAGAGAGGGAGGAGGAAAAAGAGAGGAGGAGAAAGAGAGAGAGGGAAGGAGAAGGAGAGAAGGAAAGAGAGAGAGAGAGCACTAGCTTCACTGAGTAAATTAAATTGACCTAGACCAACTCTTCCCTGAAACTAAAGTTAATTACTGACGAGGGGAAGGAAATCATTGTAGTTGGCTTGATTTACACGTTTGGAAATGGAATGGATGTTGTAGAGTTAGTTACACTGCTAGCAGGGTTCCTTCTGGAGAATATCTTTAAATAAGGGAAAGGCACAGTCTTGAAGGAGAAAAACTGCTCAGAGAGGGAACAATGATTGGGATTCTTACCCAAGCCTTATCTTCAGCTCTTGCCTTCATCTTTATTTATGCAAAGATGCATTTTGATATGGGAAGAGTATTTACTTTAGTCACACCATGGAATAATTAAAATTTTTTTCTCTATAGGCCTGTACCTACTTTTTCTTTTCTGTTACACAGTAAGACTTTTAATGAGGTTGCTTCAAGGAATTATATAGGGCATTGAGTGGACCATTGAGAAATAGTTTGTAAGGAGCAAATAGGCACTAAATCAGAAAATATTTGAAGCTGAGAAGTATTCTATTACATTTCTGTTATTCAAGTTGGAGACTTTGTTAAGAGTGCATTGTTGTATTTGGAAGCAGTAGCATGATCTACAGAGCATGAAATTATTCAGTAGCTGGAAAAAGGTGACAGAATTGTACCTATCAAGTGGTATTAAGTATGGTACATTATGTTCTCTGGTCCCTAGAAACTTATAATTACCCATTGCAGAACATTACAGCATGAGTAATGGAGCTTCTTGTTCTATATGGTAATGTCAGATGGCTCATTTATTAGTCATTCTTCACAATATCTTTGTGAAGTGGATCACTATTATAATAATTACCTGTCTCCTACATGATGAATAAATTGAATCTCAAAAATATGAATCACATTACTAAAGATTACATGTGGTGCTTATATTGTAAATTTTGAATCAGGTCTTCCAGTGTTTGTTCAAAGCCCATTCAATGAGCTTTCTTCAGCAAATGGACTTAAATATGATTTCCTCCAATAGTCAGGAAAAGGAAACAATCCACATACTGTCTTTTAATATCCTCTGTTTCCTGATGTTCATAAGGTGAGATAGTTTTGGACTAGTTGAACCAGAATGAATACAGCAGTCAGGTTAATATAGAAAGAAACCCACGTGTAATTAACATGTAGGGAACAAAGAAGGAACAAGAGCAAGAGAACATGGATTTAGCAGTCTCAAAATAAAATTATAAGTATAAAGTAATACATTTATTAAGTATTTAATCATGAGAGTGATTATATTTTCATTAGGCAGCACATTTCTCTGTCTTGCTAAGTGAATCGGAATGCTATATAGCGGATTAGCGTAAAAAGTTGTGTCTCTTTTAAAGAAATTAAAACAGCTCCAGGTCCTGCAATTCATAATATGTAGGTTAAAGCCATATTTGGTAAGAAGGAAGAAGACAAAATTCATTAAGTATCCAGAAGATAATTGTTGCTAACATTTGATCTAATTCCAGCATTTTCGACTTCCTCTTTTCCACTGCAGATAGCAATTATCACTTTTTAATGTGGCTTTGAAATTTTAGAACAGAATCCTTGTGAAGTGCATCAAACATTCTTGAACTGTTTTCAGAACATTCTTTTCATGGAGTCATGGAACCAGCTGCTCTTCTGCCTTAGTCAGTTAGCATTTTGTCATTGATGCTTTTAAGAATGCATGTATAATAAAACAGAATCTGAGACATTGATCTCGTTGCAGCTATTTTAAGGAAGAAATTATAGCAAAATGATACACTGATTTATATTGTATTGTTTTTCTGGTCTAGACCAAATTATGATTTGTCACAGAGGTTATCTATGTATATCTATCGGGAAAAAAATTCTGTAGATATAACTGCAGAACAATTGAATAGACTTTTTCTGTGGTAAAGGAAAATGCAGTCTTACATTAGGGAATTAGCATGAGTTTAGGGGTCTTGATGTTTTTCTTGATAGTTATACACATGCATTGAAATGATGTCACAACTATTAGGATAATTCAGTCTGAAAGTCTTTCTGTTGAAGACAGTTTTATTGACTCTATATGTTCAAAAGTGAATCAAAATTTCAGCCAAAATTATAGGAGTGTTGCTTAGCATCAACACTTTTGATTTAATATCTAAAGCCAACTTGTAATTTTTATTGACTAGAACAGTAATACATAACTAGCTCACTTCTTTTTTGTGTGCCATATTAGAAAATCAGTTGGTATGATGAATTCTGAGTATATTATGCCAAAGACTCAGAGGGAAAATTGTCAGCATGAATTATGAAATGTTCTCTTGCTCATAGTGTGGTTTATTGGCAAAGTATTGATGTTTGTACTTATGAGCTGAAAGCACATTTTTCTCTTTTTATCTACTTACTCTACAAATTGTCTGTGTATAGACTGGGTGACTTCTAAAATCAGCAGTGACCATTATGGATTTTTGGTAATATCTGGACTAATGAGAGAAATTGAGGTGATGTCTTCAGAATTCTTTGACATTATCCTTTGCTAAAGCAATTATATATAAATAAGTTCTATTTTAGATGCTACTTATACTTTAACCTTAGTTTTCACATCATAACCATTTGGTGTTAAGGATTTAATTTCCTGATTTTGCACATGAAGAAAAAAACTCAGCAAGTTTCTAAGTTGCCTAAGATTGCACATTTTAGGAACTGGGAGAGCTGAGGTTTAAATTAGGTCTGTCTGAATTGCAAGCCATACTTTTTCATTATATCATATTGCCTCTCAACAATAAAGAAACTAAACACTAATAAACCTGTTTATAAAATTCCACTTAATTTGGGTGATCAGGATAGAATACATTGTAGGTTAAAAAAAATATAAAGTAAGCAGGGTTACATTGCTCGTCCAAAAGACTTCTTTTATCGCATCATCCATCTCTGACCACACACCTCATGTCATGTAAAGAGAGCCACTCTCTCTCTGCAGTTGTCTTTCCTGGATTTCTCTGTGAAATTTTGCCCTCTTTGATACATAATATCACATACCACAAACAAGAATGTAGTGCAGCTTGGGACTGGCTTAAGCTGAGCTGCTCATCATTTACATATTATATGTAAAATGAGAAAGTTGAATTAAATAGCTAAATAGCTAAATCTTGGAAATTCTCAGTTGTAAAAATTCAAGATGTATCAATTAGTTTGTTATATAACACGAGACTCGACTATGAGTATTCAGAGATTTTTGAATATGAAAAGTAATCAGTATGTAATAACAGTAGTTATATTGAATAACTCTCACTCGCCATGAATAATTTTACTCATTAAGTTTTAATTTTTGATCAACATTTTTGAGTTTGTATTTTTGTTAATAGAAATATATTTCAATGTCATGTAACCTCCATTCCTTCTCTGTGCCACTGATTAATCTGTTTGAATGTACTTTTTCCATCTTTAAAAAATTTTTTGATGAAGTGCTTTTGAAATAGAACCTTCGGACTGGCATGCTGACATTGACAAAAGATGCCCCTCTTTTCGACAATTTAAACAGGCTGTGTGTGGCTATTAACATATCACTGGTAAATTTTATAGCATCTTCTAGGCACTTAAATACTTACAGTGTTACTTAAACACACATGTAATTAGACTTTATTAGAAATTTTTGATGATATGAAACAACTATTGATTGTCCTGACACAGGAAAGATAAATCAGTGAAAATATTAAAATAACACTATTTATGCTATAATAATATGTTTCATTGCAGTATTATATCACTGAAAAAGGACCTTAGAAAATGCTGCTTTGTGTATCAAACTTCAGATAAGGACTTTCACCTTGATAGTGAAAGTATAGTACTTATTATTCATAGATTCTGTATTTGCAATTCATCTACTTGAAAAACTTTATTTGTAACCCCCAAATTAATGTCTATGGCACTTGCAGTCATGAATAATAATAGTGCTGTTGCCCACATGTTCAATGATAATGAATCAGAAATATCTATTAAATAAGGCGTTTTTACACAGAGACACATAAAACAAGGTTATATATTGTTCAGTTGACTAAACAAAGACGTCTAACACATAAGTTCTTTATAAGGCACATCGCAGGCTTTTTGTGCTTAGGAGCACTAGACAGCCCGTCAGCACTCTTCCTGGGGGCCATATTAAACAGTGAAACAACCAAAAAAAAGCACAAAAATACAAAAAATGTCAATAGACTGCAAAAAAGACATTTGTTTGCAGTTTAAGAGCTGAACCAAGTAGGCTGAGTACCATGTTGTTGGACCTCAGTTGGAAATGTGAGTGTTTGGTGACTCAAATTTTTCAGCACTCTGTGAATGCCCACAAATGACTGAAAGTGCCACAGGCATTAATTTTATTCTTAATTTTTTGAGAAACTTCCATAATGTTTTCCATGGTGGCTATAACAGTACATTCCCACCAGTAAAATGTGAGGGTTCCTTTTCCCCCACATCCTCTCCAACACTTGTTATTGTCTTGATGATGATAGCCATTCTAACAGGTGCAAGTGGTATCTCATTGTGGTTTTGATTTGCACTTCCCTAATAGCTAGTGAAATTGAGCATCTTTTCATATATATGTTGGCCGTTTGTATGTCTTCTTGGGAGACATGTCTGTTCAGGTCAGATATTTAATTGGATTGTTTATTTTTCTGTTGTTGAGTTGTATGAGTTCTTTGTATATTTTGGATATTAGCCCCTTATTGCAGGTGTTGTTTGCAAATATCTTCCTCCTTTCAGTTGATTGCCTTTTTGTTTGCTGTGGTTTCTTTTGCTGTGCAGAAGCTTTATAATTTGATGTAGTCCTGTTCATTTATTTTTGCTTTTACTTCCCTTGCCTTTGAGGTCAAATTTATAAATTCCTCTCTAAATCCAAAGTCCATGAGTTTAGTACCTAAGTTTTCTTCTATGCAATGTGTTGTTTGGGGTCTTATATTTAGGTCTTTGATCCATTTTGAGTTAATTTTTGTTTATAGTGACAGATAGCAGTCTAGTTTCATTCTTTTGCATATGGCTTTCTAGTTTTTCCATTTAATGAAGAGGCTTTCTTTTCTCTGTTGTATGTTTTTGGCTCCTTTATCAAAAATTATTTGCCCATATATATGTGGGATTATTTCTGAACTCTTGATTCTGTTCCATTGGTCTCTGTGTCTGTTATTCTGACAAAACTATGCCGTTTTGATTATTTTCACTTTGCAATATAATTTGAAGTCAGGCAATGAGATACCTCCGGCCTTGTTCTTTTTTGTCAGAATTGCTTTGGCTATTTGGGGTCTTTTGTGATTCCATACAAATCTGATAATATTTTGTTGTATTTCTTTAAAAAATGCCATTGGAATTTTGATGCAGATTGCATTAAATCTGTATATTGCTTTGGTTAAATGGCCATTTTAACTATATTGATTCTTCTAATTCATGTACATGGAATATCTTTCCATATCTTCGTGTCTCCTTCAGTTTCTTTTAACAATATCTTGTAGTTTTCAGTGTATACATCCTCTACATGCTTTGTTAAGTTTATTTTTAGGTATTTAATTCTTTTT
>NW_011888848.1:1024199-1026358 GCF_000151845.1 Pteropus vampyrus
TTTCACTTTGCAATATAATTTGAAGTCAGGCAATGAGATACCTCCGGCCTTGTTCTTTTTTGTCAGAATTGCTTTGGCTATTTGGGGTCTTTTGTGATTCCGTACAAATCTGATAATATTTTGTTGTATTTCTTTAAAAAATGCCATTGGAATTTTGATGCAGATTGCATTAAATCTGTATATTGCTTTGGTTAAATGGCCATTTTAACTATATTGATTCTTCTAATTCATGTACATGGAATATCTTTCCATATCTTCGTGTCTCCTTCAGTTTCTTTTAACAATATCTTGTAGTTTTCAGTGTATACATCCTCTACATGCTTTGTTAAGTTTATTTTTAGGTATTTAATTCTTTTTGTTGCAATTGCAGAAGAAAATGTTTTTTTATTTCTTTTTCTGAAACTTTATTGTTAGTATATAGGAACCCAGTAGATTTTTGTACATTGATTTTTGTATCCTGCAACTTTACTGTATTTGCTTATTGTTTCTAATAGGTTTTTGTTTTGTTTTGTTTTGTTTTCTCTTTTTTTGGTGGAGTCTTTAGGGTTTTCTATATAAAGAATCATGTCTTCTGCAAAAAAGGACAATTTGATTACTTCATTCCCAGTCTGGATGCCTTTTATTTCTTTCTCATGCCTGATTGCTCTAGCTAGGACTTCCAATACTATGTTGAATGAGTGATGAGAGCGGCCATCCTTGTCTTGTTCCTGATCTTGGAGGAAAAGCTTTCAGTTTTTCACCATTAAGAATGTTAGCTGATGGTGTGTTGTATATCACCGTTGTTACGCTGAGGTACTTTCCTTCTATACCCATTTTATTACGTGTTTTACTCATAGATGGATGCTGTATCTGGTCAAATGCTTTTTCTGCATCTATTGATATAATCATATGATTTTTATCCTGTATTTTGTTATGTGGTGTATCACATTAATCGATTTGCATGGGATTTTAAATTAAGGTTGCTGACATTTAAATGTGCGTGCCAAATTTAGAAATATAGTCTTGTATAGCTCAATGCTATCACTCAAGGGACTTCCATACATGGTTTTACCACATGTCCTTATGAGTTGTGGACAAGTATATTGCCACATACTTCAGTGGGAAATTCCAGTGATTTTTTTTTTTTGATATTTCCTTTTGGAGTTTTTCAGAACCCAGTTGATAGCACCCCCAAGCAAGTGTGATTAGTTCCTCCTTCTTCTCTTTCTTTTTAAACACTGTTATTACAAGTACTGGCTCAGAATAATTGTGACTATTTCTAAAAGTCATATGCACTCTTAAAGGATAAAAGAACACTGAGGATATTAAAAATATTTAAAATTCCCAGATAGGAGTTTAGAATATGTTTATGACTATGAAATAAATATCAGTATAGCACTTTAAGTTGTTTACTTAGAAGAGGATGATATAAATCTCGAGACGTATATTCCAAACCAGCAGATATAGGTATACTTCCTGGATAAGTAATTCAAATATCTTTATTGATATTAATGTCTTATACTCAGCACTAGTCACACACTAGTTTATATGCTATACCTAACTTCGAAAGACATTATTTAGTAGTAAACATGGATTACTTAATTATTTAATATCTTTACTGAAGTGAGATAGAAGATATTTTGTTAGGCAATAAACTGATTAATAAGATAGGAAGTAAATACAGTAGCTAAGACACAGTTTCCTATGTTCCATGGTGTTTGAGGCTAGTAAGGAGCTTACAGGTTATAGGGAAAGAATCATCATCTTTACCCAGATAAAGATACAATTTAATTTCTCTCTTAAAATCAAGGTGAGAATGGAGAGACATGCCCCACCACCTTTCTCTCAGAGGTCTTCTCTAACTTGATTTTGGGTGCTGTGAGCTGCTAGAATCTTCCATAGACCAATTTCCTATACTTCTAAATTTTGGGGATTAGGGTTCTAAAGTCAGTATTTAGGACACAAAATCATCATTAGTGCAGTTTTCTTGGTGAACTTGGAATATAACAATAATGTCTAATGTTCTCATGTAAAAATGAATCCCAAATTTCTAAGGAAAAACTTAAGAATAAGATTGGGGCCTGCCTGGTTACAGTTGATATATTAGAATAGTAATATTTATTTTGGGGTAAGTTCTGCATTGGGGGCCTGATTAATAGGCTGATATAGATTGGAAGGAT
>NW_011888848.1:1026408-1045704 GCF_000151845.1 Pteropus vampyrus
GATCTTGGAGGAAAAGCTTTCAGTTTTTCACCATTAAGAATGTTAGCTGATGGTGTGTTGTATATGACCTTTGTTACGCTGAGGTACTTTCCTTCTATACCCATTTTATTACGTGTTTTACTCATAGATGGATGCTGTATCTGGTCAAATGCTTTTTCTGCATCTATTGATATAATCATATGATTTTTATCCTGTATTTTGTTATGTGGTGTATCACATTAATCGATTTGCATGGGATTTTAAATTAAGGTTGCTGACATTTAAATGTGCGTGCCAAATTTAGAAATATAGTCTTGTATAGCTCAATGCTATCTATCACTCAAGGGACCTCCATATATGGTTTTACCACATGTCCTTATGAGTTGTGGACAAGTATATTGCCACATACTTCAGTGGGAAATTCCAATGATTTTTTTTTTTTGATATTTCCTTTTGGAGTTTTTCAGAACCCAGTTGATAGCACCCCCAAGCAAGTGTGATTAGTTCCTCCTTCTTCTCTTTCTTTTTAAACACTGTTATTACAAGTACTGGCTCAGAATAATTGTGACTATTTCTAAAAGTCATATGCACTCTTAAAGGATAAAAGAACACTGAGGATATTAAAAATATTTAAAATTCCCAGATAGGAGTTTAGAATATGTTTATGACTATGAAATAAATATCAGTATAGCACTTTAAGTTGTTTACTTAGAAGAGGATGATATAAATCTCGAGACGTATATTCCAAACCAGCAGATATAGGTATACTTCCTGGATAAGTAATTCAAATATCTTTATTGATATTAATGTCTTATACTCAGCACTAGTCACACACTAGTTTATATGCTATACCTAACTTCGAAAGACATTATTTAGTAGTAAACATGGATTACTTAATTATTTAATATCTTTACTGAAGTGAGATAGAAGATATTTTGTTAGGCAATAAACTGATTAATAAGATAGGAAGTAAATACAGTAGCTAAGACACAGTTTCCTATGTTCCATGGTGTTTGAGGCTAGTAAGGAGCTTACAGGTTATAGGGAAAGAATCATCATCTTTACCCAGATAAAGATACAATTTAATTTCTCTCTTAAAATCAAGGTGAGAATGGAGAGACATGCCCCACCACCTTTCTCTCAGAGGTCTTCTCTAACTTGATTTTGGGTGCTGTGAGCTGCTAGAATCTTCCATAGACCAATTTCCTATACTTCTAAATTTTGGGGATTAGGGTTCTAAAGTCAGTATTTAGGACACAAAATCATCATTAGTGCAGTTTTCTTGGTGAACTTGGAATATAACAATAATGTCTAATGTTCTCATGTAAAAATGAATCCCAAATTTCTAAGGAAAAACTTAAGAATAAGATTGGGGCCTGCCTGGTTACAGTTGATATATTAGAATAGTAATATTTATTTTGGGGTAAGTTCTGCATTGGGGGCCTGATTAATAGGCTGATATAGATTGGAAGGATATAAATAGCTATAACACCGTAACATTTAAATTTCTATTTCTTTAGATGACAGAAAATTAAAAATTATAGCACAAGGAGATGTAAGATGGGATTAGAAGTATTTACTAATAGTGTATAGATAAAGCATCTTAAGATAGTGAAATATCACTACTTCAAGAATTCTTGGTTTATTTGATTTGGCTTATTTGTAACATTAAAGATAAGAGGATCAGCTTCTGTAGTCTCATTTAGCCCTCTGAATGCAACACACATGTACTCAATGCTCATATACACACCAACATTCATTTTTAAAACTTGTTTATTAGTTCTAATAATTTTTCAGTTAATTAATGATTTTTATTTAATTAATGAAACTGATCATATTAATGAAACTGATCGTTTCAGATGTATACAAGACAGAGTCACCAAAACAATCAAGTGGCTTTGTAGAGAATCTGTTTAGCTAAGGAGTTAATTAAAACAATGCAAAACAAAAACTAAAAGCAACAATGCAGCTTTTCCATTCAGCAATATAGATTTACTTCATCTTGAGCCCAGGACTGACAGCTTCCTTTGGGAATATGTCTGGTTTATAGCTGAGAAGACAGCATGACCTTTTTAAAACTCCCTTGAGTCATTGAGGAAATAGTTGACTAGATGTGTGAAGTACGGATTCTAAATTCTATATTTAATACTAATGTAAAGGGAAATGGAATTTATAAATTAATATATTAAAATTTTTATATAGTAACTATTAAATTGATTATTAAATAGCTTAATATTAATTATTGAAAACATAAATTATAAATACTTAGTTGAAGACCAAAACTTATAACGGTGAGTTTTTAGTTTATCAACTTTCTCTGAAAACCAGATTTTAAAACATATAATTGTTTCATACATTGAGAAGTATTAGAATTGAGGTTAAAGAATAAAGAGTTGTTGGAACACTAGGCTTGAATTATAAAGCATCGTAATAAGTGTAATTATAAAACCTGACTTAATGGTTGTTTTTACTTTTAAGTTTTACTAGTTTCTCTTGAAGCACTTATATCTATTATGTTGAGATTTGCACCCATTTTATTTCTCTTCCTTTTAATGGATTATAATAGCAGCGACATTGGTCATTGACTGTGTCCTTATGAGGGTATTTAAAAAATTTTTGGCATGTGAAGTCCTTAAAATTTACAACACTGAAGAAGACTGACATAAACATCAACACATAGTAATTGAATAATAGTGTCTTCACATTTCAGATATGATCATGAGCTCATACATTTAGTAGGTTGATCAGTGAAAAGAAGGCCAAGGCAGCTAGGTGTTCAGTAACATTGGCTTGGAGCCCTTTATACGGAAGGTCTGAATTGAGTCTCCTAACTGTTAACAGCATCACAGTGCCCTTAATCTGATATTCGAAAACAATATTGCTTAAAATAATAGAAGTGTTGAAAGAGTCATTTTATGTTTGCCTTCTAACTCCACTTTCTTATTTTAACAGGTATGAATATTTTTTTTAAGTATTAAAAATGCCCTTCTTTTAAGGACGACAGAAGCCTTCTGGGTTCAGATATATTTCTGCATACTCTTGCAAAAATTACCTGTGATTTCATCCATTGCTATTTTAAACAAGTTTAATGATTTGATGTGATTCCTACAGGTATAGATCTTAAAAGGCAAGTTGACACTTTCAGAACTCATCAGAGAAATTTGCATGAATTTGTATTCTACTCTGATTTAATGGATATTAGACAAAGTTGAAAAAATTTGAAACTGCTTTAGTTTTCAGTGGAAATTTATTCATAAAAAGGGTAATATATATATTTTTTCTCTATAGAGTTTTATCAGTGATTCACCCCAAATTATAGTACTTGATAAGGATAAGACAGTTGTGCTAGGTTGGGAAAGTCTTGCTTTCCTAGATATACTCTTAGGCTCTAAAGACCTACCCTCATTCAGTTTGTACATTATTCAGTCTTGGTTCTATATTTCAGCCATGAACTTTTTTTTTTCCTGGAAAAATACCCACACATGCCAGTAAGATATTTGTCTATTTTATATTCTTTTCAGAAGAATTATAAATGCAGAAACCTCATAAACAATGTAACACTAAAAACAGTGAAATAATATTACAGGAAATAAATCATATTACGTTTGGTTACTAAAAAGAAAGAAAATTGTTTCCATGTGCTCTAAAGGAATTGAATTTAGTTTCCAGAATTTAGATTTCAATAAAGCACTTTTGAACTTTTTCTATTATTATAATCTTAGTGACGTTATCCTAGTGAGATTTGATTTGGTCTTAATGGCAAAACACGTTTCTATAGACTTATGAAAAAAAAATCTACTCAGTATAGATAATACTATGTATATGATATTAAATGTATTATTACCATACTTGACACATGGTACAATTTATTCAGTCTTTAAATCTTCATTAAAAAATAACAGAATTCTCTGCATTCCGTTAGGGGAACCACAGGGTGCCTGGTGAAAAACCTTTTGAATAGTCTCTGTGTCTAGTTTGAGTTGCCTTTGTTCATAAAAGTCTGTTATGTAGAGTTATTTCTGAATATCTCATCAGTTGAGATAAACCACAAGTACCTAAATAGTGAACTGGATGTCTGCTTAATCTCAAGGAATCTTCAGGTTCAGAAATATGGGTTCACTGAAGAACAAAATCGGTTAATCTTTAAAATAAAATGTAATGAACCAATAAAAGAACTACAGTTCAAGTGGCTGACATCATACTAAATGTCTTCCAGAAAACAGAGATTTTCTCATAGTATGATTTTGATGAATTTTTTCCTTATAGAATATACAAAGATTCAATTGATTGAGAACTTAAAACAATCGGTGACTGTGATATGGGTCTAACGCTTTTATTAGATTAGAAGTAACATTATCAATCACATATGGTACCTTCTAGCTTACTTTCAAATTAGAAAACAAATAATACATATAGATTTCCCATCATATTATTGAACATAGATACAAGTAAAAATGACTTGTGTTTCAGGAGATTATCATAGTATAGAAACAATAAACATAAAACCATTTTTATTCTAACATGACTTTTTGTTTAGTAAAGTACCAAAGAAATTGATTTATTGGAAGCCAAATTGATATTTTGTAAATTTATGACACACAGAAGGTAATCTCATGAAGAAATTTAAATTATAGGTTTAGTTTGGACATTATGGAAGTTTTAAACTTCCTGAAGGCTAAGCAAAACTAAACTATGCAAAATCATAGGAGGCTGCTTTTACTAGGATGTATAATTTTCTCTTAAGCTCATTGATAATGACAGATCGGTATTAATAAATATAAAGGTGTGGCATAGGAGAGGTAGGAAGTAACTAAAAAAAATCATACCCAGGTTTATGTTTGTTTTTTGGGGGATGACATAGAGAGTGGTGGTGCAGGAGGCTGGGGGATGGGCAAGGGAGGGTGTATGGGAGTCGAAGAGGCAGTTTACGTGGAATGGAGATTGAAATTAAAAACTAATTATTAGAAGGCTTCAATGATTTGTTCTCTGTTCTTTCTTTGTACCTTAATAGCCCTACCAATAACATAAACAGTCATTTAACATGTTTTATATGTTACATGTATTACATACTGTATTCTTAAATAAAGTAAGCTAGAGAAAAGAAAATGTTAAGAAAATCATAAGGAACAGAAAATACATTTACAGTGTTTATTGAAAAAAATATGCATATAAGTGAACTCATGCAGTTCACACTCCTGTTGTTCAAGGGCCAACGGTACAGGCCCCTGAAAAGCAAGAAAGTCTGACTTGGTGATTAGTACACTAGAATTAAAAGAACCAAGAAGTCTAGTCATGTGTAAATCAGAGTCTTCTGTGACCTCAGTTTTATCACCTGTAAATCAATGAATTTATAGGTTATCTGTACAGTTCCTTCTAGTTCTATCTTATTGTGATTTGGTAATACTATAAATAAAGCCTTCTAGACTGATTTACTTGCTTTTCTACTTGCAGGATTCCAACTGATAGTCAAAAAAAATTTGTCTATGAATAGTTTATGTTAACTCATTAATAAAAATTTAAGTTTGTTTGCCCCTGACTAATTTGTAGAATTTCTAACTGGCTATACCTAGGCTGACATTCTAATGGAGATCCATCAGATTACAGAAGTCTCTTAAATCATCTAGAGTCTTGTAGAGGTATTCTAACTATGAATCTACTTTAGTAGCAGATATTATAAAGGAGGAAGAATGATCACTTGGGTCTTTAATCCAATCTATGTTTGATTTAAATTTTAGACATCAATATAATCTCATTAGATCAAAAATTCCCATGAAAATAGTGGCTACCAATTTGGCCATTCTTGCTGGGTGAGTACAGGGCCTGAATATTCAGTAATACATGTTTAAAAGTGTGAATTTTTTTGAAGTGAGTAAGATGCAAATTAGTGATGTATATATTAGATTCAAACCAACAAAAGTTCAAAAGCGGTAAGAATAGGTACCCAACATTTTTCTGAAGTTAGAAGACTTATGTGGTTTCTGTAGTAAGAGCTGAGAGAATACAGACTGTAGAATTTGAACAAGGACATGGCAAATTATATCAAAATCTGAAATGAGTGGACCAAAATCTAGACAGAGCCTGGATTGTCTTGAATTTGGACAGAGTTTATAACCTTCGTGGGGCTTCCCTTGTTTAGCTGCCATGAAGAGTAAGTTTAGTTCCAAAGCATGTCCTCCCCTACAAAAAAATGGCAGTTGATTTTGCAGAACTTTAGTATTTAGTAACACTTTCCATTATAGTACAATAATAAATCATTTTTCCTAATCTACAAGTATTGTGGATCCTTAAGTCACATTTTGTCAAACAGAACAACCCATATTGTAGAATTTATCCTAAAAATGAGTGTCATCATCATTATTGGCAACTGAGAAATGATTTTACTGTATAATTTGTAGTTGATCCATGGTATTACTGTCAGTTATTTATACGAGTAAGCTAACTTTGGGAAAAACACATACCTCCCAAAAGAAGAAATGAATGTAGAATAGTGCATAAGGTCATAGGCTCTGGAGCAAGGTCACCTAAGTATGAAACTGGCTCCACCATTTACTGGCTATGGGAATGTAGATAGATTACATGTGACTGTCACATGACAAAATTTCTGGTTTATCAGATCCTACCTGTCCTTAAGATACATTGTATTACACATTTAAAAGTTTCAGTGTTTCCGTCTGCTAAATTAGGATATTATGGTATCTTCCTCTTAGGGTTGTTTTGAGGCCTAAAAGATTAATCCACAAAAATGGCTTACAAGTGTGTCTAACATATAGTAATTGCTTAAAAATATTAGCTATTATTATATCTATTGTATATTTTAAATAAATATTATTTTAATGGTTAGATAGCCAAAGGAATAAACAGAATTAGTCCTAAAATATGGTCAAAAAGAAAGTCTAAATCTAATTTTAAAGAAATGTATAGAAGACTGATTGTTACAATCATTTCATGTACAAGCCATATTAAATATTACTTTAAAAAAAAAATCATGGCGGCAAAATATAGCAAGGAATGCTGCTTCCAAGCACATGAAAGAACTCCACATCAATCGTAGTTACACTGCCTGAAAGAAAACAGAGTTCTTTTGATAATGGGCCTCTTGTACTGAACTTACTGGCTGTATGCATAATATCTTTGGAGAAATGTCTATTCAAGTCATTTGCCCACTTTTAATTGGATTGTCTTTTTATCGTCGGGTTTTAAAAGTTCTTTATTTTAGATATAAGTCCCTTAACAGATGAATGATTTGCAAAGTCTTCTCCCAGTCTGTGGGTTGTCTTTTCATTTCTGATGTTTTTTGAAGCACAAGTTTTAAATTTTGATGATGTCGTTTTTATCTGTTTTTTTCCTTTGTCTTTTGTGCTTTTGGTGTCATATTTTAAAAAACATTGCCTAATCCAAGGACATGAAAATTTGCTTCTGTTTTCTTCTTCTAAGAGTTCTATAGTTTTAGCTCTTAACATTTAGTTTTGTGAGCCATTTTGAGTTAATTTTTGCATATGGTATGCAATAGGGATTCAATTTCATTTTTTTTTTTTTTTACATGTGGATATCCAGTTGTCCAAGTACCATTTATTGAAATGACTGACTGTCTTTTTTTATTGAAAGGTCTTGGCAATCTTCTCAAAAATCAGTTGACTATAAATGTAAGTCTCATATCCTTTAAAAAATCTAGAGTTTGTCTTATTTGTTCAAATTGAATGGAAAACTGAATGTGATTTTTCTTAAAAATATTTCACAATAAAGTCCTTTTTGTTTTCATTCAGTTGATAAATCATTATAATTGATAGTTTCTTTATTACTATACAAAGTTTTTTATCTTAGCCGAAACTAATTTTCTTTTATTTCCGTAAGTCAAATAACCTTGCAGTGCATTACTAAATTAATCTTCTATTTAGAAATTACTTATCACAGTACATTCAGAGGAAAAATATTGATCTGAATGGAAGTCGTGGCTAGCAAAAGAAAAAATTTGAATTATAAATCCATAGTATATCCAATTCTTTAATTTATATGTGGTAAACTAACTTAAAATTTCCACAACTATCATATTTATTTGAAGCAATATAATTTTTGTTAGTTTGAATTCCTGAATTCTTTTTTCTTTACCTGTAACCTTTCCATCTAGTATATTCTTGTGTTTTTTTTTTGATTATCTCAGTTACATAGATTATACCCTAACCTCACTCTCAAACTCCTAAGCTTTTTTTTTTTTACCAAAGAATTAACATAGAGGTGTAAAAGATTTACTTGTATGGAATTAGATAATTGTGATGTTGGATTTTGTAAAAACCAGTAACAACAACAAAAGAAACAATTTCCTCCAATAAACAGCAACACTAAACACCTAAAATATATTACCATTAAGATAAAAACCAACATATTTTTAGTAGCCCAAAGGGTAAATATTGTATAACTAAAGAGACATATGGAATAACTCTAATATTAACAAAATTTGAGAAAGATTGGGAGAACTTTCATAGCTTTCAGAGGACAATTCACATTAAAATCTAGTATGATTTCCAAAAGAAAAGTAAAACTTACATAAAGCAATTTCTCTATTGCCCTATCTATAAACTCCAATACACCTGAATTACAGATTTACTGTTAGTCCCCAGAATTTCATTTCTATGAGACATTGTTTTATCTAGGTTCTGCACAGGCTGTAAATCAGGCCACATCTGTTTGATTGACTCAGTTGCCAAAATGTCGATATCACCTTTGCAATTCCCACCTTTACCCTCATTGTCTTGAAGGCTTACCAAGATCAAAACAAATTCTAGCTTAACTTCTAAAACTTTTGTGTCATGACATGCTAATGCTATTGTGTGGACTTAGAGAGAAAGTCAGAATGAAATGTGAAGGTAAATTAACTTTCTTCATATTAGAGACATCAGTAAAAAAATCTAAATGAAACAGAATTTGCACATTCCCCTACCAACTTCCTTAGCAGTATCTTGGAATTATTAGATTATATTGGATTTTATTTAACTGATTAAAATTCATTTTGCCCTCAATGGATTTGAAGCAGCTGGTGATAAAAGTATACTCAGGACATCATCTGCTAGAGCTAAATGGGCCCAGAAAGCTGGTTCTGTCTCATTGCAATCTTGATTTTTCCTTCATGAGCTCATGTTAATTATCTCTTCAATCTGAATAATAGGCCTGATAACAGCTAAGAGACTGGCTTGAACATGTATCCAGTTCATGTTTGTACCTCACTATATATAGTAGTGATATTCCTGGAAATTAAAAATTAAAGTTTTGTAACTAGAATAATTTGAAATACATTAGTGGAATTTACCAGTCAGAGATTACTATTATAAAATGAATCATCTTTTATAAAGCTAACCACCTCCCAGTTTATCTGGTTCAGGGTATATTTTAGCTTTTTATTTTTAAAATTTTTAATTAAAAAAATTCTCAATTACAATTGACATTCAGTCTTTTTTTTTTTTTTTTAAATGGAAAGCAGGGACCAACTATTTTTACCACCTAAGTAGTTTGAAAAATAATATTTGAATTTATTAGTCTGGGAAAATTTTGTAATGATTTAATTGAAAATAATTCTAATGAAGTATGAAATATTTCTAAGTTAGGGGCTCTCTTCTCTGAAATTTCTTATTTTCTGTTTTTGTTTTTTGGATCTTCTTTATTTCATGTATCCGTCTGTCCGTCCATTCATCCATCCATCTGTCCATCCAGTGAAATCTGCTGTGTGCCAGGCATCATTGTAGACAGTGGGAATATAGAAAAGAGCAAAATAAAATTCCTGCTTGATGCACTTACATTCCCTTAGATGACAATTAAGATATTAACTATATAAAACATCTTTGATAATAACTGTCTCCAAGATAAATAAATCACAGAAAGAAGACCAAGATATATGGGGATAGATAGGCATGTCATATGTGTGGGAGCTGCATTTTCAGACAGAATGGTCAATGCCAGCCAGCTATCTACTCTGCTAAACAAATATATCTGACCCTGTTCCTGGTTGTCAGTAACCCTATGTGCTGACTCGCTCATGTAATACATTAAAAAGATTTTTCTAGAAACAATTCCTTAGGTCAGAGTAGTGGTGTGAATGTAGATACGATGTTAGAAGGTAGAAAGATGGCTTTGAGGAGTATCTCTTGATGTATTCATTCAACAAATATGTGCTCAGTGTATTCTATGTGCCAAGAACTGTGTTAGGTGCAGGGAATGCAAAATGGTGAGCAAAAAAGGGTAGCTTCTGCCCTCATGAAGCTATATGTTATAGGGCTGCCTCTCAAAATCCTGACATAATGTGGAAACCATTCTTGGATAAAGCAGAAACAGCAGCTGATTGGTATGTGGGGAAGTCAATTTGAATCTGACTTTACTTATATATTTCCTGCTGCTGCTTTCTAGGCAAAAGAATTGAATGTAATTTCATTATTTGTTTAAAAGACATTTCCTAATACTCATTGCTTATTGACTAAAGGTCATGTATCAAAATTATAGGGAAGTAACAAAATTTTTAGTATGAGTGTTGATGGCTGACTCCAGATAAACTGTATTGTGTTCCTTGGTTTAATATGTTTTAGAGTTATTTTTACAGAAATATTATGGCAGAAATATTATAGCTACTCAGCCCAGATGTGAATTATGAAAGCGGGTATAAACCATATTTTATTTGATGATTTGTTTATTGACTTTTAGAATATAGAATAAAAGAAAATCTTGTACTTCCATTTAAGAAAACAAATCTTCAATTTGTAGAAGACAAAGTTTGCCGAATAGCTCACCTAAAAAACGCCCCACGTTGTTGCCCTGATTTCCTCTAGATTGTGTGCATCTGCCAGCTATTGTTTTACTAAGATGAATGAATCTGTGCCAAAGGATTTAAAAGCTCTTTTAGAACTATAAAATTCCTTAGTGGACAGAAATAAAATTTGCTGAGCTAAATGTTCATCAAAAGGCAATGCATCAAGCTAAGGAAAAAAAAAAAAAAACTCCAGGCACACAGGCAGATTGTACATTTAGATTTTCTTGTATATCATGTTAAAACAAAAGTTATTGAATGCATCTGTTACTAGTCCAAAAACCAGATTAAACCAGAATGGAACTCAACAAAATCTTTCTCACCAGTGCTATGGCAGCCATGCTAAGAATGGAAGGCAGACTTGGCGTTTGCTAAGTGCTTGGTAAGGTGCCTGTGTGGCACCTCTGACAAACTATGACCAGTTCTGATGCTCTCCTGGTTTACTGAAGCTGAGAGTGGACACGTCCTTGCTTCCCTTTTGTGATGTGTTTTATTTCATGTTGATACTTTTCTTTTTTCTTTATTTGGGCCTCCTCCAATGTGTAACCTGTTTTACAGATTTTTTTATATCCAAGCTGAGACTGTCAAAGCCCTCTTTTTAGGAAATAAAATATATACATTTTAATAACTGTAGAACTACTGTTTATTAGTTTTTCAACAAAGTTGATTGATAATCTTGGACTTAGTCTTACTGGTTTTATACACAAATAATGTAGATTGCTTTCAAAGCCACTCTCAGTCTTCTATAGACTGGTATATGAAATATCAAATTGTAAAGTCAGGGAATCATACTGTATATATTCCTTTTAGAATTTTCTGGTTTATGACAATAGACCCTCATTTTAAAGCTATCATATAAGACAGCTTAATTAATATTATGAAATATTCACTATATTTTACTGTATTTTTTTTTTGCTTGGGATTACTTTGATTAAAATGGACCATTTATGAAGCCATTTAAACAGATTTGGTCTCTGTAAGCCTGAAAGATTTATTCTCTTTCATGGCCACACACTGTCTCTTTAATCACAGATCAGCAATCTCACACATATGTGTCACTGATTGCAGAATGAATCTAGGCAAAAAGGTGAGGATGGCTTGAGGCTAATCCATCAGGACTGGGACACCAGGTTCTTATGTGTGAGATCGTAGGGTTCACTTTCAGGAATGAAGGTTATCATGTAGAGGACACTATTTTTTTTCTATTTATGTGATAGAATGTCATAGCAGAGTTCTATTACATTACTTGTCATAAAATAAGATGTGGACTCTCCTATTAGATGAAACTCATTATCTTTAATTTACTGGGGAACAAAGACAGTATTAAAATAAGTTCACAGTTGGGACAGCTAAGGTTAGGACATTTTTCTGGTTATATATTTTTGTGGAATAAGCCAACCCCCAAATAGCAACAGTCATTTAATTAGCTCACATATCTGCAATTTGGACTGAGCTTGTCTTTGTTCCAGGTGGAATCAACTGAGAAAGCTCAGCTGGGGCCTCATGATCTATTTCTAAGATGACTCACTCACACAGCTGGCAAGTTGGTGTTGACTGTTGTCTGGGAGTCAATCTGAGGCTGTTGACCACGGTTCTCAGTTCCTTTCCCCATAGGTCTCTTCCATCGGGCTGTTTGGGTTTCCTCAACAGCATGGCAGCCAGATTCCAAGTGCAAGTATTCCAGAAGACAAGAAATAGAAATTGCCAGCCTATTAAGATGTGGGTCTAGAAACTGGCTCAATATCTCTCGTGCTGTATTCTATTGGTCAGTTAGTCATAGAGCCCACTCGGATTTAAGGGGAGGGAACATAGGCCTCACCCTTACTGGGAGGAGTGTCAAATAATTTACAGATGTCAATAATCTACAATAGACATTTCTTACAATGAGTAAAGAAGACTATCATTGTCTCAGTAAAAATAGGTACTTGGGCACTTATGCAATCTTAGATTAGAATCTGTCAGTCATACCCCAAAACAGTAGAATCATGTCAACAGATACCATGATTTGAGAGTTAGCGTTCAAGAAATCCACTCTAGCTTTTCCAGTGTTTTTCTGCTTCTAGGTACATACCAGCACATAAATCCTCTGCAGTAAACTTGAAGTCATTACTACTTCTGGGCAGAAACAGGTCACCCATTGTCAGTGGTCCTAGAAGTTTTCGATGATGCATCTTTATTAATTAATACTCGTAGAAAGAAAACATTTCTTCTATTTATATGGTGAAGAATAATAAGTAGAGACTTATGTCATTAATTCTCATATTGTATCATTCTCGCAGCAGAGGACAGATAATTCCTTGCATCCATATCTGTTCATGAAATTTTTTGAGCATGCACCATTCATGTACCAGAGTATGAATATTTTATTTACTTTATAAAAAATAGAAATTAAAAAAGTAAAAAAAAAAATTAAGAAGTTACGATATTTTATTCTCATATGCATGAGTCTGTGTATCTCATTTTAGGAAACTCTAGAATACTAGCTTTTCCTCCTTTGGCTTCCCACTTTCCTCTCTATTCATTTGACAGTCTACAAACTGTCATTTTGTTATTATTAAAAGAATAACAAGTTATTCTTTTAAGTCCCTAAGTTCATAGGTTTTTTGTTATGCAGCAATATAAAACCAGAAAATATTCTCTAAATAAGTCTCTCAATTATTAGTGCCTTTCTGTGGGTCATGACTAGAGAATTCTCATTAAAAACATTAAAATTTGCATATTACTTTATAGACAAGGTAACAGCCGCAGAGAGCTTAATTAATATTTTTAAGGGCAAACAGGATATAAAGGGTCCAGAATTCAAAATGCAAGTCTTTTGAATGTGAAAGCCCGTATTCATTCTACTATAGCCTTCCTAGATCATACCGCATGCCATTGTGAATAATATTAGATATTATTTGGCAGGGTTGCCCGGGATGTTAGACTGTAGCAGGTGGTCACTCCAGTTGTATACTTGCGTTCCTCAGGGGTTGGTAAGAGGTAAACAGTAGTTTAGAAATATATTTGGCAGGGTCAGGGAACCCCCAGCAATGGAAGTGTCTCTAAAAACCCCCATAGGGACCCTTTCAAATATTTTCCAGGTTCATGGAGTGGGCCATAGAGCCAGCTTATGATAATGTCAGTTAAATAATATTCTGCTACCCATACCTCTTCTTTCTCTACAGTTTTGGCCACCCGTCTCTAACTTTCGAGAAAAATTCCTCTTTTTAAACTACCTAAATGAGATCTAAAAATGTAAATTTTTCTTATTGACTAATTTTTTTCTTGGAAAAAAAAATTTGCCTGCAAGGGCCTATAAGTTCTGCTGGGTAGAGTGAGGTAGAGGCTGTGGCTCAGGGTGTGGAACACTGTCTACTAAACAGAAATGCCTCAGTATATGTTTTTGAATGAATACACGTAGGCCAAAAGAACGTAGTATGCTAAGGGGTTTCATTATTTTTGGCATAGTGGGTTGTCTGTGAAGCATAAAGAGCTAGCTAAAAAGAGCTGGTGGAACCCATTTCTCCAGTCAAAGCAGTTTTACCCAGACTGGTGCATCATGGATAAAACTAAATGTTCACTACAGAGTTGTTGTATTTTATATATCCTAGTAGTATGATTTTCATGTGATTGCATATTATACTCTGATTAGCTGAGGGCACACAGAAAAGGTACACATGAGTGTCTCTTTCTTTCTATATTGCTTTTTTAAGCCTCAAGACATTTAGTTTGTGATCAATGGGAAAAGTGGTGATTACCATGGGCCTGCTTTAGAAAGACTAGCAAGGACTTTCAGTGATTTTGGAAGGAGTTTAAGATTGTCTTAGGAATTGGAGTCATGGTGTCACATTGAAAAGCAACTCTTTATTAGAGCATAGTCTGCTATTGTTATTGGTAGCCCTGTGTAGGTAGGCCTGATCTACAAATCATAACTCTACATGTCTTTTTGGAAAAATTGTAAATTAAATATTCACTTTCTTTTGTTTCTAACCTTTTCAACATCCTGAATATTCTTTAATAAGCAATAGCAAGTATGGCTAGTAATCACTAACTCATTATAAATAAAATTCAGACAATTCTTGAATTATGGGGCAATGTTTTTAGTGCTTATTTCAAAACAAGTTAGCCTGTTGTTCCTGTTTTCTCCCACTTTATCTACACAGAAAAGCTACTGTTTTCTCACTAACCTTTGCTTAAGGAGAAAAACATTCAATGGAAAATTAGCATTTCGAGAAATTTCAATGAAAAGTGACATTCGACCTCTGAGCTATATCCTGTGTTTTGTGAGTGATGGAAACCTCAGGGACAAGCCCTCAGGAGTGAGACTAGAACTGTACTGAAGACCTCGAAGGGTCTTCTCACAATTCGCTTAGACCCTGTTGCCTTACAGTACTGCAGCTATGCTCCAGGAAGACTGCCAAGATATTAAAGCTTCCCCCTCTGCCCCCAGAGCTAATTGATGATCTGATATGGGACGCCTTGACTCGGCTGTATCACATAGACACACAGTGCGGTCCAGAGGCAGTTGGCATACTCATTGCTGATTTCTTTGTTTGGCAACTTCCTAAAACAGCATGGGGCACGCAAAAACACTTGGCACTTCACCGAAAAGGGAAGAAGTCTGTTAGTTAACCCCAGTGTGAGGGTAAAAGGATGTCGACTAGGTTCACGAATATGTTGGAGATCAGGTTAAGGGATGTAATTTATGGGTTGGATTGATAAAATTCTGGCTTTTTTGTTTGCAGTCATACATTTTTATGTCTAAATTCTCTGCAGAAATTAGGTATCTAAACAGATTTCTGTACACAACTATGAAATGGTCAACTAAGAGAACCCCATTTGGTCAAGTTTGAGGCCAAGTTCAGCTGATTGGATGGGTCCTTGGGGGTCGCTGATGTATTGCAGCAGACAGTAGACATGAGGGAGTTGTCAGACTGCTACAGGGGCTTTCCTTTTCCCACTTATCCCCTCTTCGTTTCTTGCCAAATCTGCTTTGCATTTGAAGTTGATTGAAATAGGTCTCACTGTTAACCTGTCAACTGAAACCCCTGTGATTTAGAGGGCTTTTTGTTCATTTCATTGGTGCAAGGAATTGAAGTGAGAAATCTGGATCCTTTTAGAGCACTGGAGATGACCGAACAGAACGGCATCTGGACTTACCCCCAATTAATGGAAAAGTATTGTCAGGTGCAGGGGATGAAATTTTTTTTTTAGAAGGGTGGTCCTTTGGTGCCAAAAGTTTGTTGTCGGTAATGACCTCTCTGGAGCTGTTCAGAAAGTCCCTGGAAAACATTATAAAGAATTATACCATCTTAGATTTAGGTGCATTTATTCTTCCTAAGAGCATAAAATGCTTTCATATATAGGTTATCTCATTTATCTTCATAACATCGGCATGGAATAGCTTGTGGCAGGTACAATTATCCCCTTTTATATAGAGAGAAATGGGGTGCCAAGGGAAACTAGAGAGCCACAGAATGTTTATGTTTTGTAGTATTTTTCTTTTCTAAGTAGTTGAAAATACTCTATAGATATCTACACTTATTACATGAGGAAGCAATTATTATGGATGAGTTATGTACAGTAGATGGATATTAACCATTTTGGGGCATAAGATAACTTTAGGGGAAAAAACCCAAATTGCTATCTATTAAATCACTTTTCATATATATTAAGTCTAATTTTGGTGAATTGAAAGGACTATGAATAAAAATGAATTTCTCTGAAAAATGAGTTAAAATAGTCTTGTTCTTGGTTCTTGAAACTGGAAATTTAGCTTGCTAGCAGTAGTGAAGCAGAACCAGATGTTATTTTCCAGGGCAGAAAGCAGCCTAACATGAGCACCTTGGTCATGGTTGAGCCAAATTTAAAGCATCGTTATTCTCTTATATCAGAGACGCTGTGAAGAAAAAATGAAAAATTGCGGAAAGCGAATTGGACTCTTTAGAAAAAAGGTGTTTGGTAAATTAAATATGTTGTCAAGAGCCCCGGAATCATATTTGAGGAAGGTGTTCAGTAGAACTGTATTAGATAGGATACAGGTTTTTCTAAGGCAACAGAGAATCAAAAAATATAGTGACAATCAAAGTGGGAGTATGGTGTAAGTGGTCAGGGTGGTCTGGCAGCTTGATAGTATCAGGAACCCAGGACCCTTCTGTCTTCTATATTCAGTACAAGCCTTTGATTTTATGGTCTAAGATGACCATTCTTATTTTTCCTTATCATGCTAGTTTTCTTATGAGTGGGGAGAGGAAGAGAGGCAGTGGAAACCTGCTCCTTACTTTTGAGTACACAAACCAGAAGTCCTACATATCTATGTCTGTTCACAATTCATTGGCCAAAACTTAGTCGCATGGACACATCTAGCTTCAGGAGAGGCTAGGACCTGTAGTCTTTAGCTAGGCAGCCAAATGCCCAGCTAAAATGAGAGGGGCTAGTAACTAAGCAAGAAGGATGCTTCCTGAGAATGGATACTGAGGAAAAAATGAGCAGTATCTGCCACAAAAACATATGCGGCAAATTTTTAATTTATTTTAAAATATAACAACTTTATGATTGTTTTAGTGCTAAATGCTATCCAACATACTTTCTAGACAATATTGCTGATGAATACATGTTCTTTGATAGATTTTCCTTAACTCAGTTGAGACTCATAGCTAAATATTTAGGATAATGAATTATGCATTTCTTATATTAAAAGAGCAAATATAAATTAATTTTTTGCCATGCTCCTTAATACTTTACATTGGAATATTCATATTCCGATAAAGAAATTCCATAAATGCACGTGTGCACAAACTTTATGGCAGTAAAGTTTGGAAGAAGTATTAAGAATTTATTTACTTATTTACTCTACGTTACAAAATCAAACCTATTAGTCATGACAGAGGCAGAAGTACCAAGATAAGGAAATAAACAAGTTCCTGTTGGACAGAGTACCAGGAGTGGTTTTTAGGGGTGGAGGAATATACTTTCCTTTGTTTGCTTCTTATTTTGTAGGTATCAATATTTGCTTTCACCCAATTGTGAAGATACTAAAAATATTTATTTTTCTAGTTGTATTTTTCTATTTCTAGTGGTATGGCCAGGAGGAGATATATATCAAGTAATGAAATAATCAGGGAATAAGTCGAAGATAGAGAGTTGTGGGAATCTTCTACATATTAATCACAGTTAAAGTTGTACGAGTGGATGATATTGTTAAGGGAGAGAAGGAAAAGAGGTGACAGATCTGAAAAGGACCCCAGGGAATACTTACACATTGAGAAGTAGGAACCAATAAAGGAGACTGAGAAGCCTCATGTTAGAGGAGCACCAAAATGTTGCGATATCACAAAAGTGAGGAGGTTTTACAAGGCTTGGGGATGGTAATCGACACTGGATATGAAAGAAAAATGAAAAAGATAGGGACCAAGTAAGGAGCCATGGATTTGATAATTACAAGTTCACTGGTAGAATTTTTGCCTTAAAGTGGAGGCCAGATGCATAAAGTACAATAGGAAATGGAGGCAGTGATCATCAACTATTCTTTCAGATATGTTGACAGGGCAGATAAGAGAGAGGAGAAGTTGACTAAAAGACACAGCAAAGTTAAAGGATGTATCTCACACCAGCAGTCAGATTTTAGCTTGTTCGATTGCTGTGTAAAAGGAGCCACTAGAGACAGACACTGAAGATGCAAGACAGAAAGGGAATATTAAAGAGAATGAGGTTACCATTTGATATATTGCTGCCTCAAAATGAGCCAACATTATGTAATGAGCGAACATCATCTAAATATGTGATTGATTACTGAATGTCTTTAGAAAGCTTAATACTTTAATACAAAGGTGTATATCAGTTAGTTTAGGGTAGGTTCTCCAATAATCCACAATCCCCAAATCTCAGTAGCTTAAAATAACTAAGGTGTGTTTCTTGCTGACATTTCATGTGTTATGTAATAGGTCAGCTGGGAGTTTTGCTGCAGTTTGTTCTTTATTCTAGGATACAGATTCATAGAGCAGCCTTCTTCCTGAGCATTGCCAGTCATCCTCGCAGAGGAAAAAGAGATATGTAAATTATATACTTGCTTTTAAAGCTGCCAACTCCAAGTGACTTTCAGTCACTTTCACATTTCCTTGGCCAAATCAAGTCACATGACCATGCTGTCTTCCCAGGAGTGAGGAAGTGTAATCTTCACAAATGGAGGAAGAAAGCTAACCACTATACTATACTCCTTAGTATAGTATAAGGAGTATAGTATAGTATAGTATAAGTAAATACTTGCATTACCATACTGAATTATAGTTATCAAAAAGCTAACATTTATGTGCATTTCTATAAAAAGTTGGGCATTAGGCTTTTCTTCAGGAAAGTAATCTTATATTACGACTTTGCTTTAAAGGGGAAAAGATGTTTGAATTATAGCTCAGCTACATTTATAGTGCCATTTTCAGAAGTGTAATTCCAACTATGTATCATGGTGGTAGAAACATGAAAGGAATATATTGAATTTTACCAATTATCACTTTACAATTAAAGTTAGAAATAAGGAAATTTGTTAAATAAAATTA
>NW_011888848.1:1045754-1067047 GCF_000151845.1 Pteropus vampyrus
CATTGGAATATTCATATTCCGATAAAGAAATTCCATAAATGCACGTGTGCACAAACTTTATGGCAGTAAAGTTTGGAAGAAGTATTAAGAATTTATTTACTTATTTACTCTACGTTACAAAATCAAACCTATTAGTCATGACAGAGGCAGAAGTACCAAGAGAAGGAAATAAACAAGTTCCTGTTGGACAGAGTACCAGGAGTGGTTTTTAGGGGTGGAGGAATATACTTTCCTTTGTTTGCTTCTTATTTTGTAGGTATCAATATTTGCTTTCACCCAATTGTGAAGATACTAAAAATATTTATTTTTCTAGTTGTATTTTTCTATTTCTAGTGGTATGGCCAGGAGGAGATATATATCAAGTAATGAAATAATCAGGGAATAAGTCGAAGATAGAGAGTTGTGGGAATCTTCTACATATTAATCACAGTTAAAGTTGTACGAGTGGATGATATTGTTAAGGGAGAGAAGGAAAAGAGGTGACAGATCTGAAAAGGACCCCAGGGAATACTTACACATTGAGAAGTAGGAACCAATAAAGGAGACTGAGAAGCCTCATGTTAGAGGAGCACCAAAATGTTGCGATATCACAAAAGTGAGGAGGTTTTACAAGGCTTGGGGATGGTAATCGACACTGGATATGAAAGAAAAATGAAAAAGATAGGGACCAAGTAAGGAGCCATGGATTTGATAATTACAAGTTCACTGGTAGAATTTTTGCCTTAAAGTGGAGGCCAGATGCATAAAGTACAATAGGAAATGGAGGCAGTGATCATCAACTATTCTTTCAGATATGTTGACAGGGCAGATAAGAGAGAGGAGAAGTTGACTAAAAGACACAGCAAAGTTAAAGGATGTATCTCACACCAGCAGTCAGATTTTAGCTTGTTCGATTGCTGTGTAAAAGGAGCCACTAGAGACAGACACTGAAGATGCAAGACAGAAAGGGAATATTAAAGAGAATGAGGTTACCATTTGATATATTGCTGCCTCAAAATGAGCCAACATTATGTAATGAGCGAACATCATCTAAATATGTGATTGATTACTGAATGTCTTTAGAAAGCTTAATACTTTAATACAAAGGTGTATATCAGTTAGTTTAGGGTAGGTTCTCCAATAATCCACAATCCCCAAATCTCAGTAGCTTAAAATAACTAAGGTGTGTTTCTTGCTGACATTTCATGTGTTATGTAATAGGTCAGCTGGGAGTTTTGCTGCAGTTTGTTCTTTATTCTAGGATACAGATTCATAGAGCAGCCTTCTTCCTGAGCATTGCCAGTCATCCTCGCAGAGGAAAAAGAGATATGTAAATTATATACTTGCTTTTAAAGCTGCCAACTCCAAGTGACTTTCAGTCACTTTCACATTTCCTTGGCCAAATCAAGTCACATGACCATGCTGTCTTCCCAGGAGTGAGGAAGTGTAATCTTCACAAATGGAGGAAGAAAGCTAACCACTATACTATACTCCTTAGTATAGTATAAGGAGTATAGTATAGTATAGTATAAGTAAATACTTGCATTACCATACTGAATTATAGTTATCAAAAAGCTAACATTTATGTGCATTTCTATAAAAAGTTGGGCATTAGGCTTTTCTTCAGGAAAGTAATCTTATATTACGACTTTGCTTTAAAGGGGAAAAGATGTTTGAATTATAGCTCAGCTACATTTATAGTGCCATTTTCAGAAGTGTAATTCCAACTATGTATCATGGTGGTAGAAACATGAAAGGAATATATTGAATTTTACCAATTATCACTTTACAATTAAAGTTAGAAATAAGGAAATTTGTTAAATAAAATTATTAACAAACATTTTTTTTTTTTAAAAACTAGTGACTAAAGACTCTTTTCATTCTTTAAAAATTCTGGATAATTCTTTTAAACAGTTTCAAGTGCCATAAAGCAAGAAAATAGAAGATGAAACAAGCCTCACTGATCAAATTCTCAAGCTAACAGTTCAGCTTTCAGGCTAACTGTATGGTCACAGTTGAAAACATTCCCTGTGTTCTTAACAGGACACATTTTCTTTGTACAGTGCCCATGTACGTTTGGTTTAGTATGGATTCAGTCCCCTGTTGCAATTTATAAATGATGTACAGGGATGTGTTTAGTGTTCAAGACAAGAGATATACTTTATTTTCCTAGTTTCAAGTACCAGCACAATCTCATGAATCTGACAGGTTCTTCGCAAACATACATGTTAGAAGTCTTCAGGGAAACATCCTAGACATTTGTGGCATTATTAAGGATTTAAATTGTAAAGCTTTTAAGCGTGGGCATGGCGGGAATAGTAATTTTACAGATTTTGAAACATTTTTCTAATCACAGCTGAAACAGATTTATCTATAACACTTGGCTGTGTCTGTTAAAAAATGAGGCTCCAGTGCTAGCATAGAATGCAATCAGTGTGTTATTACTGTTGGGTGATATCCATTTCCTTGATGTCCTCTACAGTCTTTCAAGAATCTCTCTGGAGGACTTGATTGTTCAGTGAGTTTTACCTAGTTATCAGTGAACTTAAGAGGTAAAAGGAGTCTCCTCTGCAGTACTAACAAAGTTCCTTCGGAACACTTAAAAAGAGTGAAATCAGATGTCAACAAGCCTGCCAGAGAGATAAAATGTAATGAGTCTTAAACATTGGTTTTTCTCCCGATTAAGTACATAGAAATAATAGCTGCACATCACTTCTGTGTGTGTGTGTGTGTGAGAGAGAGAGAGAGAGAGAGAGAGAGAGAGAGAGAGAGAGAGAGAGAGAGAGAGAGGAAAGAGAGAGACACAGAGAGAGAGACAGAGAGAGAAAGAGACAGACAGACAGACAGACAGACAGACAATGAATCAGGTGAGTCTGGTGTGGTTAATGCAGTCGACTTTACTGTTCAGGGAGCTGAGAAGAGGTGAGTTATTTCTGAAGAGTGCTTTCCGGGCTGTCTTGTGTAGAGTTACAGAGTCTACAAAAGAAGTAAGCATTGGCCAGAGCCCCGCACTCATCTTTGAAACAACTGGGGTAAGAGAAAATAGCAAAGTAAAAACAAACAGTTGATATAAAGTACAATAAAGAATTAATTTTAGGATATATACAATCCAAGAAAAATGAAACATCTTGTTGTTATCAAAGGTCAAGCTTGTTTAAAATAGATTTTTATTAATGAGAAAATGTATTAGATGGATATAACACTGGGAACATGTTAAAGTTTCATGTGTGTTATGAATAATCTTAGTTTATACTAGAGTAGCATTCCACTGATACTTGATAATTCTTTCATTTCATGGAATAGAAAATATTTTGACAGATGAATAACTTACTCATTTGTTGAATCAGTCACCTCGAATCTGTAATAGTACTCAGCATATGGTCAGCATATTGAGTCTTAGAAATTAGTTGATTTCAGAGATTCTGGATTAAGGTGTTGGCCTGGTATTTAAAATGGAATAAAGTTTTAGAAATAGACTGTATATTATTAGTTTTATGAAAATAAAGTATAGACTTTGAGTTTAGATGTTTTACGATGAGTACTTTAAAATTTTAATGTGAAATTTAAATATATTGTCATGCCACTTTCAATATTTAATATTTGAGCATATAATTGGACTCTGTGTTTATGGTATTTATATGTAACTGGTTAATAGATTTAAATAGACCATGAATAACAAGAAATAGCAGTACTATTCATCTAAAAGTCTTTGAATTCTAACATTACATGATAATTATGTCAAAGACTAGCTTCTCTAAAATAACTCTGGTACTTATCAGTATGTATATATTGGTAATCAAAATGTCTCAGCAATTGACTGATTTTCTGTGCTGCTCAGGAGAACCATAGCTTTCTTGTTAAATTCACTACAGAAGTAGTAGATTTGATGTGTTAGATGTTTAAGATGGAGTACATTTATCTGTTCTTACTTCCACATGCACAGAAGAATGCTTTGAAATGGCTTCACTTTACCCATGAACTACATTAAATTTTTATAAATGATAGACTATATTTCTAAGGACAACTAAAAAAACAACCTTCTTCTGAGAGATGTGAAGTGGAAAGTGCTGCTGTATTCATTGTATAGAATCCTGGTAGAGATGCAATTGAGAGTACATGATTTGTGTTTGTGTGTATAGCTATATCAGGCTAAACACATTGAACATTTATAAAACATGTGTTATGTATGTATGGACACACATACGCTCATATAGTACGGTACATATGGTATTTTTATATTTTTTATGTATTCCAAACTATGAGAGAAATTTCTCCTTTTTGTTGTTGCTTAGATAGCTAACTTTAAATAGGTATCCATGCTGTATATGTATCTTTAAATGTTACTTTGAATATAAAGAATGAAGAAGGCTGTCTGAATGACTTTCCTTTCAACACTACAATAGTAGTGATTTGCCAGAGGACTCATCTCCCTACAATGTAGGTATATTATCTTCTCTCTAGTGGATCCCAGCAACCTGTGTACAATACACAGAAAACATCTTTGTGTTAGGCATGGAGCATGAGTCCAAACCTATTACAGTAGGAAACGTACAACATTTACTCCTCAGTAGATCATTTCCTTCACTTCTGTTGCTATGTCAGAGGCAGTACAGAGGGTAACACAGGGCTCTCTGTAAATATAAAATTAAAAAGAATAGCTGCGAGTCTCTGTGCTGGGAGCCAAGTATACTATACCACATTCACTTCCTTTATGGAATACAGAAAATGAAAAACATATGGGGAGACTTGTTGAGTTGATTTTTATTCTTTATTCTATTCTTGTTATGATTTGTTTTCAGAATCAAACATTCTAAGTGCTTCTTGGTGGATGCATGTGGGTTTGAAAACATCACAGCATGTGGGACCCAGTAAAACACGAATTTCATTTATTTTCCTTGGCTTCTGTATGTCATGATCTGTTCAATATGACAGTCTGGGAAATAGTAAATTTTTGCAAGGTCTTAAGGCTGAGTCATGAACTTCACTATGGTCAGGATAAGAAGTCTGGTAATGAGAATTGGGCGGATACTCCACTTGGTTATTCCATATATGCAATTCATATTATTGGCTTTTAGTTTCTTGCTGTTGAGATTGGAACACCTAATTATATGTCCAGACACATCCTACTATATGTTTTTTTACTCCATGTGAAGTGCTTATTCTGTTCTCTCAGATGAACAGAGCATTGTGCTCTATTAAGGTAAGTATATATAAAGTTGTATCAGTCAGTTATTGCTTCAGTAATTTTATATAACAAACAGACACACTATCTCTGTGACATAAAACAAAAAGCATTTATTAAACTCATATATTGGTGGGTCAGATGGAGAGTGGCAGATCTAGACTGGGCTCATCTAGGGGAACTGGCTGGGCTATTCTACTCCACATGTCTTTCTCCTCCCGGGACACTGGGCCAGGCCTTGCATGTTCTTATGGATCTTCCATGTTTTTGAGGAACTTCCATGCTGTTTTCCATAATGACTGCACCCTTTTACATTCCTAGAACAGTGCTCAAGAGTTCCTTTTATTCCACACACCTGCTAACAATTGCTATTTATTTTCTTTTTGATAATAGCCATTCTAACATATGTAAGGTGATAGCTCATTATGGTTTTAATTTGCGTTTCCCTGATGATTAGTGATGCTGAGCATCTTTTTATATGTCTGTTGGCCATCTGTATGTCTTTGGAAAAATGTCTATTCAGATCCTCTGCCCATTTTGGCAATTATATTGATTTTTTTTTCTTTTTGCTATTGAGTTATATGAGTTATTCATATATTTTAGGTATTAACCTATTATCAGATATATGATTTGCAGATATTTTCTTCCATTTGGTAGGTTGCCCTTTCATTTTGTTAATGGTTTCCTTTGCTATTCAGAAGCTTTTTAGTTAGATGTAGTCCTACTTCATTATTTTGCTTTTGTTGCTTTTGCTTTTGAGGAACTTCCATGCTGTTCCTCCAAAAAATCATTTGTCAAGACTGAGGTCAAGGAGCTTATTGCCTAAATTTTCTTCTAGGAGTTTATGGTTTCAGGTCTTATGTACAGGTCTTTAATCTATTTTTGGTTGATTTTTGTGTATGGTGTGAAATAGGGGTCCAGCTTCAGTTTTTTCCATGTGGCTGTTCAGTTTCCCTCTATCATTTATTTAAGAAACTTTTGTTTTCTCATTGTATATTCTTGGCTTTTTTTTGTAAATTAATCGACCATTTCTGGGCTCTCTGTTCTGTTCCATTGATCTATGTGTTTGCTTTAATGCCAATACCATACTATTTTGATTACTATAGCTTTGTAATATATTGTGAAATTAGGAAGTTTGATGTCTTCAGCTTTGTTCTCTTTTCTCAATTGCTTTGGCTATTTGAAGTCTTTTGCAGTTTCATGCAAATTTTAGCATTGCTTGTTCTACGTCTGGGAAAAATTGAGATTTTGATAGGGATTGCATTGAATCCGTAGATTGTTTTGTGTAGTATGGCCATTTTAACAATATTGATTCTTCCTCAGGAGCATAGAATATCTTTCCATTTATTTTTGTCTTTTGGAATTTCTTTCATCAATGTCTTACAGTTTCACTGGACAGCTTTTTTCACTTCCTCAGTTAAATTTATTCTTAGGTATTTTCTTCTTTTTGATGTAATTGTAAATGGGATTGTTTTCTTAATTTTCCTGATTAATTGATTTGTAACTTTTATTGAGCACTTATAATATGTAATATTATATGTAATATTAGCACCGTGTGGGATATTACTTTGTAAAAGGCATAACCTCTGGCCTCAAAGAGAGGGGATAAGATACATGTGCAAATATTCCCTTTTTACATCGGTTTTTGTCGCCACAATCTTCTCTTTATGGTTTATGGAAATATCCAGGAGGATGAAGAATTGTGGCTTTACTGCTAGCGAAATCATTCCCTCTTGCCAAATATTGGAGATTTTGTCATTAAGGAATCTGATCATTAAACTGATTAGATGGAGCTAAAATACTTTAACAGTGCTTAAAACAACTTGCTTTTTTTGACACAAATAATTAATATGAAGAAAGAGAAATATTAAATAGCATCAGAGATGTTGTTCCTCAATTAATATATTTGTTCTTCACACTTTCCTCTTCCCTTTGTAGTGGTTTCTTTCTCTAGATCTAAAAAGCTTAAGCCTTTGATCTTCTGACTCCCTATGGCCACCCCATCTCTCTTCTTTCCATTGTCAGGTTTCTTGAAGGCACGGTTTATTCTTTCTAATTCCTTAGCTTCCACCTCCTCTTTTACCTTTAATTTTACAGATTCTAACCCCACTTCTGCCACTGCTCAGGTGAGGATCATGTTCCTAATTTAAAGCCTTTTCTTAAGGTGTGTTATCCCTTGTCCCTGTGTAGTGGTGGCCAGAAATTACTGTCTCTTGGACCTTTTTTCATTCTGCATATAGATTATTAACCGCTTATTATGTCCTCAACACTCTCTAAGCTTCCTGGAATAAACAGATGCATAGAACACAGTGCTTGGCATACATACAAGGATGTGTACATATAATTAGCTTATTGGAGTGCACATATTATTAGTTTATTAGCTTCGTAGGAGTACCAACATGAAACTCGTGAATATTTTCTAGTCTCTACCTTCAACCTTCTGTTGAATTTCCTTTTCTCTTAATGATAACTTGAAAAGATATCGTAATTTTCTGGTTTTATTTATTGATTGAAAATCCAGTCCAGTTTATAACTTAAATCTTAAAGCTGATTTAAATCTCTTCTCCTCTACTCTGCCTATGGCTGCCTTGACTAGTCACTCCCAGGGCATGACAGGGAAGGGCGACTGCCATTTGCTTTTTATTCCTTATTCCACTTCTTCATCTTGGGGCGGTGGTGGGAGGGTGTGGTCTGAACCTCACCAGCTCCAACCTTGGCTCTCCTGAGGGGCATGCACAGCTCTCATCTTCACTTTGTTTGTGTCACTGTTTTCCTAACCAATACTGACTGATATTTGATGCTACCCATGTGTCTAGGATTCAAAGGTTGGCTCTCTTCTGGGGGCAGGTATGAGTTTATCTCACCACCCCACCTTGAGATGAGGGATCCAGATAAGTCAACCCCTTCCATCCTTGGTAGTTCTCACCATCACAGCTCCTTGATGTTAGGTCCCCATTTTTTATGTTGGCACCCTCACAAAATTATGACTCCAGAATAGACTAGTTTTTCATTCAAATCCTTGTATGCCAAGCATTGTGTTCTATGCATCTGTTTATTCCAGGAAGCTTGCATAGTGTTGAAGATATAATAAATAGTTAATAAAGTTATATTCAGAATGAAAAAAGGTACAGGGGATGAGGTCCCATTATCTAGTTGGTAGGCCTTTGAGATGGGCACCAGCAAGGTGGCTCAAGCCCAGCTGCCCTTTTCAGTGTCCACAAAACCATAGGGAACTTGCACTTCCTTTCCATCCCAGATTGTAAGAGGTTCGGCTGCCTCACCCACTGGCCTCCCCTCTCCACCCTATTATCTCACTGTTGACTCTAGGACTCTCCAGTCCTACTTGGACAGGGAGGATGGTCAAGTCCACTGCTTAAGTGGAATCTAACTGGAGAACATAACACCAGTCTTGTTTTCTTTATGGCACTCCTAACCTCATCTTATGACACACTACATGGCAGCGGGCAGGGACATACCTTCTTGCCTTTTACCACAAACTCTGTACTCCCTAGCAAGGTGGGTGACCCACCTCTTTCAAATCCCCTCTCTCCCTCAATTCTGGCCTTCAGTTTTTATAAATCGGAGGTATGTGTTGGAGGGGTCTGTTGGGGTATAGCAGGGCTGGTTGAATAATTTCTGAGTAAGACCCAGGGGGAGATATCTAGTTCCAACTGTGGTGACAGTATAATGTGACATACTTAATGCCTCTTGGGCCTTAACTATGAGTCTAGTATGAGCAACAGGGAATTCCCACTCAGTGTCCCGTTACTCAGTAAGAGGCAGACCGAGTCACTGAAATATTACAGGTCTCTATCAGAAGTTTTTACATCAGAAAAACTTAAGTACAACATAGAAGTAGTGATTTAGTCACTTTTATATTTTGCTGCCATAAAACCAGATGACTTCTGTCATCACTGTCCACAGACTGATCTCTCAGTCTCTGGTTCTTTTTTTTTGCCTGTAAGATTTAGGTTCTCCTCCAAGTTGTGTCTTCGATTTTCTATATTTTTCATAATCTTACTGAACAACCTGTTTATTCATGTAGCCTCACTTCCCCTTCTATCGGGATGACTCCAAAATTTAGCTCTTTCCTGAGTTCCTTTGATACATTTGCATTACTTAATTTATACCTTTGTAAGGATATTTTGTCAGAATTCAAACAACATTTTTCAAACTGAATTATCATTTTTCCTTAAACCAGCTTCTTCCAGTTTCCTAAATTTCTGTTATTTCTTATTGCTTTTTTCCTGACTGCCTGAACTCACATGTTGTCAACTTTTACTCCTCTCATTTTTCTCTTTCTAGTTGCTTCTCACTTTTCTGAATTAGTTCTTTCTCCAATTTTTCACATATGTCTATTTCTTCCTATATTAGTTTGTTAAGACTACCGTAATAAAGTACCACAGATTTGGTGGCTTAAGCAAAAGACATTTGTTTTTTCATAATTCTGGAGGCTGGAAGTCCAAGATCAAGGTGTGGTTAGAATCAGTTTCTCCTGAGTCCTCTCTCGTAGACTTACAGGTGGCCATCGTCTCCCTTTGTCTTCACACAGTCTTCCCTCTGTATCTGTTTCCAAATTTCCTCCTTTCATAAGGATACCAGTCATATTGGATTAGGGCCCCACCGTAAGGGCCTAATTTTAACTTAATTCCCTCTTTAAAGATCATATCTCCAAATACAGTGACATTCTGAAGTACTGGAGGGTAGGACTTCGATATGAATTTTGGGCAGATGCAATTCAGGCCATAACACTGCCTTTCCCCCTGATAACCTTTAGTCAACTAATGACTTCTTGCCTTGGCTGTTGTTGCAAATTCTATTTCACTGCCCCACTCCACCCCCCAAATTTCCTGCTTTTATTTTTTTTCACCAATTTACTACCCACTATTACTGGATTAATCTCCCTAAAGAAAAGTTTTTTTTTTTTTTTTTTCCAACAGTGACACCCCGATCACTCTTAGCATGACATCTATGGACATCCACTGTGGGGCCATGTCTACCTTTCCAGGTCTGGCTGCCACTGCTCGTCAACGTACTATCTGTTCTAGTCAAACGAAATTCTTGCAGTGTCCCAAGCCCACTCTGCATTTCCCCTGGCCAGCCCTCTCGATTTCTAATCCTGCCCGCCCTTCAAGACTCAGTTTAAATGGCCACTTTAGTTTTGTGGCTCTCCCCGACACTTGTTGTTGGAAAGTGCTCCTTCCTGACCACTGCTCCTGTTACACTTGATTTTATTTCTCTTAGAGAAGTTGCCACATTCTCCTTTGATTATAACAACTTATCTAACTCTTATCCGTGGCACTGGTATGTAAATTCTTTTAACATAGAGATTGAATCTTGTGTTTCCCACAGTGCTTGCATGTGGTTGGTAGAATATAAACTCATTTAGATGCTTTTCCTATAGTATCTTATTTAGAAATACAATGATTTGTGGTATGACTTTTAAAAAGCAGTGTATTGCTGCACATATAAGTGCTTCTTGTAGTTCTCGTTGCTATCAATAGTCAACAAATGATATAAACTATAATATCCATTTTTTGAACAACAAATATTGGCTCTACTAACCCCAAATGTGTGGAGACTCTTAAGGCTGCACACATTGCTTATGGAAGACAGAGGAGTCCTCAAAGCTGAAGGTGGTTGGGCCGGTAGGAGGCTTTCAGGAACGTGGGCGAATGCGAGCCGACTTCTAAGCCCTCAATCTTTTTGAGCAGCTGCTGAGCTCTCTGTGTTTCGTGTGTCCCTTTCTTGTGGGTGACAAGTACCAAATCTCTAAGGCACGCAAGGGAATGAAAATGAGAGTTTGGGGTTCATGGCCTCAGCTGTTTGAATTTGTCACTCTAGTCAAATAGCACAAATTTTCTCTTCCTCTTTGCATTGTTCTTCTTGGTTTCCCACTAGAATGTGTTTTTCCCAACCTGATGGGCAAATGCATAATTTATTTCATCACTGAATCTACTGTGAAACTAATTGTTTTCCTAATGTGTGGAAGCAATGTAAACAAAACCAACAAGCATGGTTATTGGCTTACTTAAAACACTGCTTTCTGTGTACCATTCCAGGGAGCTGTCTGCTTCAGGATAGTACTCTGTGTATTAGCAACCTTACATGAAAATGCAAAAGCAATTTGCCATCTTCCCTTAAAAGTTAACACTTCCGTCACCCAGAGGGTGATATGCTTTATACATAAGTATAAAATAATTTCAGAATTCATAAACTAAGGCCATTCTCAGAGTCTTATTTTGGATTATCATTTTTTCCCTTATATGAAACAGCAGATGAAAGATGCCTCTCTGTAACTCTAAATATGAGGTTTGTGTGTGTACCCAATTTTATTACTTAGCTTTAAAGGCTACAGGCTAATAAAAAGAAAAAGAGGTGTGAATCATGAAACAGTAGTGAAATTGCAAAGTTCAGAATATTTAGGCTTTCCTAAATAACTGATCAATTCTTATTATATTTATCTATTCCATACCTTCTTCAAGAAAGGATTGCATCAGCTGAGCAGGTAATTTCAAGCCTGTAAAACTTCATTACTTAAAAATTTCCATCATACTCATATCATTAAGTTTGCTAATATCACACATGATTTCTCTTAGACACTAACTAACCTACCGCCTTACTTTCAACTTTAGTCTCTTACCTGCTCCTGCCAAGTTGCATTGTTTATTATGTTCCAGACAGAATCAGGTGATCCTCACATTGGAACTATTTAGATTATAAGGATGTGGATGTGTATTGGTGCTGTATGTGTCTTTGTGTCTTCTTTTCTTCCCTCCCTCCCTTCTTCTCTCCCTCCCCTCTTCCTTCTTTATTTGAAAGCTTAGTGAATATTCCTTATTCTTGTGGTTAAAAATATTTGTTATTATATTTCTTGGTATTGATCTCTTTCCATAGATTTTGCCAATCACAAGTCCTTCTGACTGATCAGCTATAAGTCTGGGTTCCCATGACCCCTTCCTTGTCTTCAATTAATTTTCTGTAGGTACTCACAGAACTCAAGGAAACACTTACTTACATTACCAGTTAATTAAAGGATATGATAAGGATACAGATGAACAGCCAGATGAAGAGACACATGGGGAACGGTCTGGGAAGGTCCCTAATGCAGGAGCTTCTATCCCTGTGGAGTTGGGGGGTGTATCACCCCCCTGGTGTGGATGTGCTCACCAGCCGGGAAGCTCTCAGAACCTTTTACCATTGGGGTTTTTATGGAGGCTTCCTCAAGTAAGCACCATCAATCATTAATTCCATTTCCATCCCCTCTTCCATCTGGAAGATGGTGGGGAGAGTGTGGAAAAGGAAATTTCAAGCTTCTAATCATGGCTTGGTCTTTCTGGTGATCAGCCCCCAGCGAAGAGCCCACCAAGAGTCACCTCATCAGAACAAGAGGCATTCCTATTACCCAGAAATTTATAAGGGTTTTAGGAGCCCCATGTCAGGAACTGGGTCAAACACCAAATATTAGAACAAGAGGAAGCTCCTTCTTATCACTTAGGGGATTACAAGAGTTTCAGGAGTCTGTGTCATGAGTCAGGAACAGAGACCAATATATGTTTTTTTCTATTATTTTACAACATCACAGGAGAAAAACTAAGCAGAAGCAATTGTAAACTATTCATGAAAGATGACAGATAGACAAAAAATACAGGAAAAGTACTTAACATAATTAGTAACAAATTTTAACCAACATAATACTTCTAAATATGAAATTTCAAGATTAAAAAGTAGATACAATGCTGAAGTAGATTTGGAGAAATGGATAATCACAAATCTGGCCGATAGGAGAGAAAATATCAACAAACTTCTTGAAACCAGTTTGTTGAGTTGTGTCACAAATCTTAAAAAGGAGAAAATTCACTGGCCCATGAATCTTACTTGTGAGAAATTATCTTAAAGAAATTAAAGATATTATGAAAATTATGAGTACAAGGATGCTCATTATGCTTTAAAGTTGGAAAATATAAAAATCTATATAACTAACAGTAAGAGAATTGTACATGATAGAGTATATATATGATGTAATATTATGCATCTTTTTAAAAATTGTTTTAAAAGAAAAAAAGTAAAGTTACGTATGATCTTCATGAATTAAATAACCTCCTCTGTCTATACACAATTTTCATATATCTGTCATTATTACTATGTAGTTCCCATGATCTTTTAATCATACCCTGTTCTGGATTTCTCTTCTTTCATGGAAGACATGCTATCTTGCATTCTGTGGAAGATTTCTTTGGGTAAATAATGTTTAGATGTCTCCTTATTCTTCAGATCGATGGTCTCTTTACTTTGTTTTACGGTACTTTCTTCCTTAGGTTACACATTTGATTTTTCTTTACTCAGTCTTGAGATGAGAGATCAGCCTATGATTGATGATTGCCAATGAGTTGCCTTTAGTTCCATTCTCGGACCACTTGGGTGTGATTCTATTCTCAAATCTGCAACTCCCTAGAAGTTTGATACATATATCTTCTTGCTCAATTTTTCATGTCTAATTGGCTTTCATCTAGTATAGCTCAGCTGGGCTGAAATTTTCTTCTTTTGTGATTTTCCCTACTCCACATTTCTCTGGCACTGTTAACACATGGAACCATGAAGAACTACAATATTGAGTACCTTGCTTTAGGAGACTTTCCTGTGTCTCACTTACAGGATGCAGCATATCACCAATTGTTCCTAGCCTCTTGTTCCCAGTGTTTTTGTCCAATTATTCCTAGTTCAGTCTCTATGGAAGGAGAATTATTGCAGAGAGGATAGGATAGGGCAGAATTCTCCCTACCCTGAGAAGCAGCCGGGAGAAAGGATAGCTGGCCACTTTTGTGTTTGTTATAGCCCTTGTGTCTGAAAACTGAAGGATTGCCGATAGGGGAGGAACATGGGATCCATAGTCCCGGGTTAGAATTGAGACTGCAGTTATGATCTATTGATTGTGATTCATGATTAGTTTCATTGGCTTCATAATTAGTGGCAAATTATTCCAAATTCTTGTCACAGGTCTCTTATTACTCTCATTTTTTATTATGTGACTTTTCTCCTTTTGGGAGGGTGTCTTCGTTGGCTCTTTATCATGAAGTTGGAAAAGATTGCTTCAGGGGCTGCCTAACAAAATATAATTTTAAGTACAAAGAAAGAGAATTTTTTTTTAACCCTTAAATCATTTTTCTTCAGTTAATATACTTTACTCGCTATAGTAGGAGAGAGAAAACGTCACACCCCTTTAGCTTGGGCAAGATCACCCAGATCTTAGTAAAATGACTACATTTCTCCATTGCAGTTGGCTTTGCCACATTCTATCACCACAATCAAATGAAGTTGCCAATCGTAGATAGTGGAGAAGACATGATTATATGGGATTATACAGTAGCTTCATTTTGAAGTTATGCCATGACTTGTTAGCATGAATTAGTAATGATAACTGTCGTAGCTCTTATAGTGTGGTGGGTACTGTTTTAAGCATTTTGTATATATTAACTCATTGAATTCTCACACCAACTCTATGAGGTAAGTATTCATATCAAAGTCTTACAGATGAAGAAACTGAGGCACAGAAAAGTCAAGTAACTTGCTCCAAGTTTTATAGCTGGTGTGTGTCAGAGGTAGAATTTATAATCAGGTAGTATAGATTCATATTTTGTGCTATTGATCACCATGCTAGATAATCAGAAGCCAAATGACTGAACTTTTAATCCTAAAATCTCAAATTCTGGTATTTTTGAATGTCGTTCATTTAAATACATGTAAAGAAACCTGGAGAAGTCTTTAACTGAGAAGACTACAAGATGGAAAAGATTGTTAAACACACACACAGAAACACACAACTCTTTACGTTAGTATTAAAAATGTTAGTGTTCTACTACAATTATTTTTATAGATTCTCTTTTTTTTCAGGTATTTTGAAAGTAATTTTAATAATATTGCCTTCTTTGATATGTAGAAACAACACCAATGATTTACCAATATCATACCATTAAGAATTTTTCCCTGTAGTGGTAATAAAATTGCATTGGCTCATTCTTTATTTTTTCATACCACTTTCCATAAACCATCAATAGTTTGAATTTGTGAGATGGATAAACACAGTTTAGAGTCTAGTTTTTGGCCACAGAAGAGCAAATCACACACTGATATTTAATTCATGACTTTGGATCTCCTCAGAAACATTCTCTAATCAAATCAGCTCCTGGGAGTGGATTATATACATCTGGAAAGCAAGCATTATGTAAATGCTGCTTCTTCCCACATTTGTTTAGAGGGACTCAGAATTATGCCTAAGTGGGTAAGTCTACATTTTATTGTGGTAACCATGTCTCATTATTCCGTCTATGGAATAAGCTGCCGTTCTGGAGGGGACCACTTGAAATGACTATTACAGAAAAGCTCCCAGTGTCTTTGCATTTTCCAGTGCCTGTTTGCATTTTCAAGAATCCCTGAATCTACTAGAACATTCTTGGGATGCTTTTTAGAAAATTTGTGTTGGAATGTTTTTATAGGCCACCTACAATAAAATAAAAGGTGTGATGTAGCATTCATTCACAAATAAAATAAACTTTAAAACTAGAGATCTTTTTTTTTCCTGAAAATTTCTACAATTTATATAAAATGTTTCTTCAGATGTTTTACTTTGAAAATCCAAAGAAGTAACAAGTATTTGAGAAAAGAGGAAAATGGAAAAAGTGCAAAAATGATCAGGAAATGAATATAGATTAGAAGTTTCATTTTCATGCATACAAGATAATGGAGTGTTAGAACTGAGATCTCTCAGGTTACTGAGAAGACTGAATCACAGAGGGTTGAAGTGCTTTTTCTAAAGTGACATAGTCAGCAAGTGGTCCATGGAAAGACTTCAGTGTGGTTCTCTTTTGTTTCACCAGATCACAGTTAGTTGAAGATAGGGAGAAAACGGCAAGGTCCTGGCGAAAGAGATGCCTTATTGTTATTCTTCTCTCATATAAAATAGGTAGATTGTGGTAAATGACAAGGTGACCTTGCATTAGTCTGCGTGGGCTGCCGTAACAAAATACCATAGACTGGGTGGCTTACACAACAGGAATTAATTTCTTCTCGGTTCTGGACGCCAGAAGTCTCAGGTCCAGGTCTGGCAGGGTTGATTTCTGGTGAGAGGCCTCTTCCTGGCTTACAGATCACCACCTTCTTGCTGCGTCTTCATATGGTGAAGAGAGAGTGAGCTCTGTGGTGTCTCTTATAAGGACATTAATCTTATGATCTCACCTAACCTTAATTATTTCCTTAGAGGCCTCACCGCCAAATACAGCCACATTAAGGGTTAGGGCTTTTTTATTGGGTGGGGGGCACAGACATTTCACTCCATAACAGACCTGTAGTATCTTCTAATTAGAAAGGAGAATGCTATACAAACTCTTTATCCAAAAAAAAAAAAAAAAAGGCCAAGAGAGATTTGTATAAGCAGAAGAAACAGGTTTGAATGAAACAGATCTGATTTTGAACCTGTGGCTCCTCAATTTAGTACCCATGTGACTATAGATGAGTTAGTTCATCTTTCTGAGCCTTAGTTTTATAATTTGTAAAATGGGTGTGGTAATGCTTCCAGGACTGTTGTAAAGCACCTCGTACAATGTTCATACAGTTAAGTGTATGAAATGTATGAAAGTGGTCATCACTCTTAGACCATAGATTCTGTACAGCTCAGGGACTCCACTTGCCTTGTCCAGCTAAAGCTGTCATAAGCAAATACTTTCTAGTCTTTGGCTGTTTTATGATTAGAATAATCTTAGAAGTAAAGCTATTATTATGAAGCATATAATTAGGGAAGAAGCAAAGCTATGCATACCTTTTTTTAATGGCTTTAAAAATGACTTCGTTTAACTGTAACAAGATCCTTGACTGCTAACAACACTTTCTTTTTCTCAGCAAATCTTTGAATTTCAAAACATCAAACCAGTTTATACCAGTGAAGATTTTCCACTGACTCATTTTGTTCTGGGGGACCTAGAGGGCAGAATTAGGACCAAGAAATGGGATTTTTCAGGAAAGAGGTTTAATCTTAACTAAAGAAGGAACAGTGAAATAGTTTGAGTTGTCTGAATAGGGAATGAATTTTTTCGTGAGGTGGTGAGTTCTTCATCTCTGGTCTGGGACCACTTGGCAGGAATATTGTGGTAGGGTTTCAAGAAATGAACAGGAAGCTGCTATTTGTGACCTCAGAGATCTCTTTCACCCTGAAATTCTGTGGTTGCAGAATGTCACTTTCAGGAAGTCTCTCATTTTAAAAAAAGATATACAAAGGGAAATTACCTCAGTGTCTGGCTTATGACTTAGAAAATAGAATTCTGATTGGCCTGTTCAGGCAGCTCTGGAACTTGAAGTTCTTTCAGATTGTGCCTTAAGTCTTAGGGCTACTGACCATGACTTTGGAGCTAAATATAGTCTAGAAAGTACCATTGTGTATCCGACTGTAGGAGCCAGAGCAGCAGACATGCTTCTTACCTTGGTGTCTAACACTTCATTAGGCTCTGGACACGATCCTTTTGTTAGATGCCAGCACAAGCATTTCATTACAGGTTCAGGAAATGATGAAGAGATAAATGTTAAAAAGAATGTTTTCCAAGGAAGATATTAATGGAGTGTTAATGTATCTCCTCACCCTCTTCCCACAGCATAATCCTCTAGAGAGTTTTTGGATTTATGGGAATGAGAGTTAATCTATGCCAACAGAATCCTTAGCTTCATTTAGCAACAAAGTAAATATGAATATTAAGTAAAATACCTGGTTTAGCACTTCCTTGTAAGCAAAATTCCTTGAGAACTTCTATCTGGAACCAAGCCATATGCTTGCTCAGTCATGGAAACCTAGAGCCAAGAAAACTAATATATGCTTTTCCTAGCTCTGAAGTGTAAGACAATAATAACATTGTATTCTCCAAGCTGAAGAATTGTAGACCACAGCATTTTCTTCATGAAGCAGGCTTCAAAGGAGACTTGTGAAAGAACTTTTGAAAGAGTTTCCGGCGCTCAATCATTTTATAAGGATGCTATGTATGTTAAAGGTTTTAATGATATGGGCTTCATAAATACTTTGTTTAAAAATCAAATTATTCTTTACCATTTCAGCTTAGATGCTCTAAATCACAATGCTATTCTGAATATTTTAGCTGCCTTATTATGGTTTCACTCCTATGTGGGATTAACTGAAAGCAACAAATGAACAAACAAGATGAACAAACAAAAACTCATAAACAGAGGCAAAAGAGTATGGTGGTTACCAGAGAGAAAAGGGAGTTGGGGGAGGTAGATAAGGGTAAAGGGGGTCAAATATATGGTGACGGAAAGGGATTCGTGATGAACATACAATGCAATATACAGATGATGTATTATAGAACTATATCCTTGAAACCTATACAATTTTATTAACCAATGTCACCCCAATAAATTTAATAAAATTAAAAAATATCCAGCAAGGTAAATGTACATACAGGCATATGTGTTATACCTGCCTTAAAAATTTTGCTTTTAGGTTTTGCATAAATGACCAAGAATGCTTTAAAGTACACAACATTTTTTTTTTGCGTTAGCTTTTCAGATGTTTTCAAGATACCCTAGAGAATCTGAAATACTTCATTATAGTTCTTGATCAGTATAAAGATAAAAAATGCTTGCTCTATCTCATCTTTAAAACAACCTTTTTACATTTGAAATCACTTGAGGTAAGGGAAAAAGAAAGAGAAAAGCACAGAAAATATGAGGCTTTAAAATGAAATAAAAGTCTTTGCATTTCTCTCACTAATTACAAAACAAATACTTGTTCTTTGCTCCTGGGGCTTGAGATGTGGTTGATAAATGGCAACCTATGAACTTGATTTTTTTGTTCTCCGTTTGGTATGGGTACAAACTTTTCATCATCAATTCTCTCTCTTGCCTTTCATTTTCTTTCTTTTTCTTCTTTTTAGATTTGTGGCAGGTGAGTATGGGAGTAGATGATCAGGATTCTTGATATTGTATGATCAGGATGCTGGTGGAAAGGAAGAATGACCTGGTTGTGTTAATTATTTTACAGCCTCCTTCAGTATGTTCGTAGGCCTGGAGTGGTGAGGGGCTTCTTTCTCTGTCACCATATTACTTAGGTTAATGGTCCTACAAGTTTAATAAATACATGATAGTTTTCATAATTGTATGCAGTAAAAGCAAGTAGGTTGATCTTTGTTTTAAATATTTCTGACACCAGGTAAGAAGGTTGTAGTATAATAAGCAGTGAAGCGAGGACAAAAGGATTTTGTTAAAGCGAGCCTGGTTCTTTTCTTTTTTGTGTGTGTTGTGACCTCTATTTTTCCCAGAAAAGCAGTCTGGAGCTTTAAGGGCTAATAGGAAACCTTTTCTATATTATAATGCAAAAATTTCTCAGGCTGTAAGTTTGCCATTTATTTAACACCTGCTGGGGCAGGCACCAGAGCTCAGAATCGGCCTTTAATTCTAATGGACTTGTGTGTGTGTGACTTTAGTCACTTGCCCTTAAAGGGGACTCTAAATGTCTGTAATTCCAGTTTTGTTTCATAGAAAAATTTTTATAAATTTTATGTAATGCTATCTGAAGGACTTCTTTTTTCAGCTATTACCTGGGCATTTTAGTGCTTTAGTGCTCTGTTAGAACTGTTGGGAAATGCCAGAAGTCTGTTCGCCATGAAAATTGCCTAGGCTTTTACTATGTTTATCAAATACTTTACTTTTAAACAGACTGACTATCTTGTCTGTTTAAAAAGAAGACTATCTTGTTTAAATACTATTATGTATAGTTTTGGGAATCAATATAATTATACTATAGTTTATTCTTTTGGGTTCTTTTTATTTAGTGTTGAACAAAACTTACCCTCTCACCATACTTCCCACTCTGTAGTTTATATGAACAATCTAAAAACAGTAACAAACAGTCTTGAAAGTAGGATAGTATATCCTGTTTGGACATTTAGCAATTGGTCTCTACTTTCAAAAGATATATACCAATATCTTTAATATAGAGAGATAATAACGTAATCTGATATCTTTACATAGAAATTAAATCTGTATTAATTACATCTTGATTTCATATGGGTAAGATGTTTTACTGAATTATTCATTCTAATTTCAGGGTAAAATCAAATAGTCACCATTTGGAGTAGGGAGTTCTATGGATGGACTTCTGGTCTGTGAAGCCCACGATATTGGATGGATATAAAATAATATGTGTATGTGAATTTTCTGGGGAGAAGTTTCATAAAATTTGTCAGATTCCTGAAGAGGTTCTATCTGCCACCCCACCTCCAAACATACACAAGAATCAGAGGATTAATGTAAAGTAGAGGGGCTGGCAGACACTTGGTGGGATGGTGAAGTGATTTGAGGATTTACTTCCAAGATTGCTGTGCTGTCATGACCTGGAGCTCCGTGAGGAAGTGCTTCCTGGTGTCAGAGCTCCTCTCCTTCAATACAGACGTTCTGAGAAGACTTCACAGAAACTTGCATTGGAGAGACGATATTAGTGTTAGGAATTATGACATTATATTGTTCCATTCTCTTTCCTTATGAAAAAATATATCTCTAGAAATGTTACAAACATGTATCAAAGTATTATTTTAGTAGCATATTTTATAAATAATTAAAAATTAGACAAACAATATCTTAGGTTTTCATTGAAAATTTAAGTAACGTACAAAAACTGCTTTTCTAAATTGAAGCACTTTACATTATTTCAAAAGAATCTTTAAACTTCAGAAATATAGAGTTGAAACTTATTTTACAAACTTCTTAGTGGAAACCTTCTTAAAATAAGGCTTTTGTTTGCTTTTGTTTTTTTAATTTTTGAATCCCGAAAGCCCTATACCTACCTATACATAATCATCACTATTGCCAGGCATGGTTCTAAGAACTTTTCATGTATTAATTCATTTAATTATTATAAGAATCATGTATAATAGATAATATTATTGTCCCCATTTTACAGATAAGACAACTGAAACAAAGAGAGGTTAAGTAAGTTGCCCAATGTGCTTTCTGTATATTTAAATGAGAAAATGAATGGTTAAATTTCACTATCAGGGTTTTTCTTAATATCTAGTTACCAGAGCTAGAGCATTAAAAGCCTGAATGCTTGTGCATTTGACTCCTTATCTGGCTTCAAAGT
>NW_011888848.1:1068978-1071582 GCF_000151845.1 Pteropus vampyrus
TTACTATAATGGATGAGAATAGATATTTTACTTGTGTTTAATTTACTTATACATTTTAAAGTACTACATTTGAAATATTACTCAGTTCTTAATAAAGCAGTAATCCCTGACAGCTCAGGCCAACTTTACCCTCTCTGTCATCCCTTACAAGGTGACCATGTCTCTGCTCTTTTGCATTACTTATATAGTTAATTTTGATAGCAGGCCATTTGCTGTCACCGATGTTTGCTGTAGAGGCACCCACGGAAGCAGATTTAAATGAAGCCTTAATTACACAATGAATCACATTATATGGCAAATCATGTTCTAAAGTTTTAAATTATTCAAAAAAGTTTTTGTTGTGAGCTCTGGTATATCCTCATTAGCATAGAGCTGGTCAGCCAGGCTGAATCAGTCATGCAGGGAGAATTTGTGTCCTGCTGGGCTTGTCACCTCCTGTTAACTGACAAGGTAAACTTGGCCTGGAACTTATCTCAGCTGGGATGAGTGTAGGCTGTATCGATAGCAGATGGTGCCCACTATGTGCCAGCATCACAATGGAGGAATAGGGTCGGGATGGAGGTGAGTTCTAGGAGGAAACCTGTGAGAATGAATGCTTTGTAGCTCACTTTGGTCCTGAGATAAGACAAGATCCTCCATTTAATGTTTCTAAGTATAGATTTTGCCAGTAAATCCTCAATTACAGTGATGGGTGGGTGGTTCTGTAGGCTGTTGTTCAGGCTTTGTTTACACTACATCTTACCCTTAACATTTTCTTCCTCAGTCTCACTCTACAGATGATGAAATTGAGGCTCTAAGAGGAATGTGTTCAGGTGACACAGCTAGACAGATGGGACTTATGATCTAGGCCAATGTGACTTTTCTATGTCTCATCACTTGTCTTCACAGAAGACCATGCTAGTTTTTAATTAGAAACTTGATTTTGTCTGTCTCCATATTTGTCTCTACTGTTTGTCCCCAGACCAGGAAATCCACATATGAATACTCCACCTGTTATAATTTCCTAGGGCTGTTGTAACAAATTACCACAAATTTAGTAGCTTAAAACAAAATTCATTCTCTCATGGTTTTAGATTTCAGCAGTCTAAAATCAAGGTGCCACCAGGGCCACTCCCTCTGAACTCGAGGAGAAAATCCTTCCTTGTCTCTTCTAGCTCTTGGTAGCTCCAGGCGTTTCTTTGGCTTGTGACGGCATAACTCTTATCTCCTTCTTTGTATTTATATGACTTTCTTTCTTGTGTTTCTCCTCTTCTGTCTTCTCTTATTATAAGAACATTTGTCATTGGATTTGGAGCCTACCTGCTTAATCCAGGATGATCTCATCTTGAGACTGTTAGTTAATTACATCTGCAAATACCCTTTTCCTAAACAAAGTGTTATTCACAGGTACCAGCTTTAGAAGTCGGATATATCTTTTGAGGGGCTACAGTTAAACCCACTGTACCATTCTTAGGCTATCTTAATTCAACAGAACTTTACTCTCTTTATAGGAAGGTTCTCGTTTTCACTCCAGTCTGTGTTTATTGACTGTAGTCTCTATGAGAAACATTAATTATCAGCACTTTCCTCGGATCCTCTATTCTCTTAAGTTCAAGTCCCCTGCCTAGATTCTGTGTGAATTCCTTGAGGACAGGGACTGTATATTTTATCTTTGTAGTTTTAGTGGCTGGCCCTGCTAGGTATCCAATAAATGTTTGTCGAATAGATGAATGACTGAATGACAATTAGTAGACCTTTTCAAACATTTAAGATCTATTACGCTATTCACTAATACAGTTACATCAAGCAACATCATCAATATATGGATTGACTCTCACTGAGAGAGACATTTGGCAGGTCATGAAATATAAGCTAAAAAAAATGTTAAAATGGATTAAAAAATACTGATACCATGGGCCCCCTAAAAGATGTAGGGAAAAACTTATTAGTTTCAGCTGGACATTGTAGGTGTTCATTAGACAGGATGTGACATGTATTTTCAGCTCTACCATGGCATTTTATGTGGCCTTAGATCTATCTATTGAATGGCCAGAAGTTCAGTAGATATTGAAATATTTTATTCTCAGGAAATTGAGACTAATTATGGGTAAAAATTAAATATCTTGGGATAAATAAGAAAAAAAAACCCCTCATATTTTGTGAATTCTTGGGTGGATTGGCTTTATGTACTAGCAAGGAACTATTTAATCTTAAAAAGTATGAAGAGAAAAATAATCACATGTTTTTAAGATGGAATCAAAATTGTGTATTTGTATGAACTCTTATTGGAATGTTGAACAGTTCACCAAATGTGTGGTTCAGCTAGATAAGATTCTCCTGAACTTACTCTAATATAAACTAGTTAAAGTTGGTTAATAATGATTACTTCAGGAAATATTCATTGAGTGGTAAAGGTTCATTCTCAGCATCCCAGTTTTCAAATTAAAATATATTATTAGCTGCATAAAAATGCAAATTCGGATTTGGTTCAGACTATTTGCTGTGTAATGCTAGAAACTTGGTATCATTTTTCATGACCTTGACCATAAATAGAAGCCCCTTTTCTGGCAATAAGGGCTTACCACTCAACCAAAATGATGGTCGGTATGAATGAAAGGCAAGCCT
>NW_011888848.1:1071632-1078633 GCF_000151845.1 Pteropus vampyrus
CCTGCTCTTTAAATGACTTCTGAGAGCAAGATATTTAACTCTTGCATTAAAATAAATGAAGGCCTTACTCTAACAAGGCATAGTCCTATCTCAACATATTTATGCTTCTAACATTTATATATACTAAGAGTTAACACTATACCAAAACCGTGTGGTGCTTACTGCATTCTAGCATCTACTTGACAAAATCCTTAAAACACAATAATTAAAATATGCAAATACCTTCATAATGGGCTGATTTTACAGTCATTGCTCATGAAAAATCCCTATTGATTTTGGATGCATTTTGTCATTAAGTTTTAATTGTTGATTAAATAACAAGAAACGTAGAACTTTCTAAACCTCTGGTTAAAAATAAAGTAACATTGTGATAAACGCTTCTTGTAAGTTTCTAAGTGTCCAAACACTGTAGAAGTCTGCATTAACAAAAATACAATTTCAAAAACTTTAACTTGCGTTTTACAGAAGATCTGAAAAAAATATAGAGGTTTATGATACAGAAAGTAGTAACCAATAAGTAGGTATTTGTTAAAGGCTTTTGTGACCGATTATTTTAAATAATGAGATTCATAAAACAAATTGAGATGTTGTTATATATTCACATGGAAGATACCTTTCTTTACCCTGTTGTGCAAGGTTTCTAACAGGAAGTTTGCTTTCTGAAATTCAAAGAAATTGAGGTGAGGAGCAAATGTTTAGGATCATAAATGTGTGTCAGAAGTCTCAGATGACCGTGGTGTCATAGGATGGGACGGACACACATAGCTGAATGGTGCAGGGCTTTGAAATCAGCAGCTTTTATGGGAACTGCCCAAACAGTTGTTGTGTCAGGTGCAGTGGGGGGAGGTAAGGACAGTTAAGGCAGGTTGCTGGAAGGCTGTCTGTGACTCAGTAGAGGATGTGCTGCTTTTGCCAGTTTGGAGGAATATCAGAGATGTTGATTTAATAGAGTGGGACACAGGTGGTGACTGTCACCTTGAAGGTCCTCCTGTAATTAGTGGGAAATGATTTGCTGTGCTTTCAGACTGAGAAGTGAGGATACGGTTTCCTGAATTCTTGTCCTTGGTGGCAGACGAAACTTGGAAAAACATTTTAGGACAACTTATTCTCCACCTCGCCCCCCACCGCTTTTTAAAATGGAAGTCTAATACTGCTTAAATGAATATATTCCTTAATGTTACCCTCTTGAATGTTTAATATTCTACCATCCTCTTAAGGCCTGTTACCACAGAAAAACTCTGTGTTCAATGTTCCATTTAGTTTGAAGCTCAAAGGTTGGCTAGGTATTATGAAATTCATTTTTTCAGATGAAGAAACTGAGGCTTAGATTTGTTTGTCGTCAGCCTTGTCCTAGCTTACAAACCACAAAGGCAAATGTAAATCTGATCATTTGGCTCCACGTTTAGTTCAGTGCTCTTTCTACTCTACTATCCTCTGTCTAGATGGTAAACTCTGGTTATTGTTATTTTTCCCTTAACATCCCAATATTCAGGTAAAAGGATCGTGTCTTAAAAAAACTTCTGGCCCCATGGATAATAAACCCTTACCTAACACAGTTGAGAAAGTTTTTGAGTTTTAGAGGACAGGTACTTGACAATTCCCTCTTTCAATGAATGTTTCAGATATTTGAATTTGTTATATCTTATTTGAATTATTGGTAATTATTGGCATATAGATAGGAGGGAACATAAACTGCCAGAATAGCAAAAAGAAACTTATTTAAATAGATAACTAAATTAGGGCAAGAAATTAAAGTCAATTCCCTAGAAATTGTAAGTCTCAATCTGTGCTGAAGCTTACTATAATGGATGAGAATAGATATTTTACTTGTGTTTAATTTACTTATACATTTTAAAGTACTACATTTGAAATATTACTCAGTTCTTAATAAAGCAGTAATCCCTGACAGCTCAGGCCAACTTTACCCTCTCTGTCATCCCTTACAAGGTGACCATGTCTCTGCTCTTTTGCATTACTTATATAGTTAATTTTGATAGCAGGCCATTTGCTGTCACCGATGTTTGCTGTAGAGGCACCCACGGAAGCAGATTTAAATGAAGCCTTAATTACACAATGAATCACATTATATGGCAAATCATGTTCTAAAGTTTTAAATTATTCAAAAAAGTTTTTGTTGTGAGCTCTGGTATATCCTCATTAGCATAGAGCTGGTCAGCCAGGCTGAATCAGTCATGCAGGGAGAATTTGTGTCCTGCTGGGCTTGTCACCTCCTGTTAACTGACAAGGTAAACTTGGCCTGGAACTTATCTCAGCTGGGATGAGTGTAGGCTGTATCGATAGCAGATGGTGCCCACTATGTGCCAGCATCACAATGGAGGAATAGGGTCGGGATGGAGGTGAGTTCTAGGAGGAAACCTGTGAGAATGAATGCTTTGTAGCTCACTTTGGTCCTGAGATAAGACAAGATCCTCCATTTAATGTTTCTAAGTATAGATTTTGCCAGTAAATCCTCAATTACAGTGATGGGTGGGTGGTTCTGTAGGCTGTTGTTCAGGCTTTGTTTACACTACATCTTACCCTTAACATTTTCTTCCTCAGTCTCACTCTACAGATGATGAAATTGAGGCTCTAAGAGGAATGTGTTCAGGTGACACAGCTAGACAGATGGGACTTATGATCTAGGCCAATGTGACTTTTCTATGTCTCATCACTTGTCTTCACAGAAGACCATGCTAGTTTTTAATTAGAAACTTGATTTTGTCTGTCTCCATATTTGTCTCTACTGTTTGTCCCCAGACCAGGAAATCCACATATGAATACTCCACCTGTTATAATTTCCTAGGGCTGTTGTAACAAATTACCACAAATTTAGTAGCTTAAAACAAAATTCATTCTCTCATGGTTTTAGATTTCAGCAGTCTAAAATCAAGGTGCCACCAGGGCCACTCCCTCTGAACTCGAGGAGAAAATCCTTCCTTGTCTCTTCTAGCTCTTGGTAGCTCCAGGCGTTTCTTTGGCTTGTGACGGCATAACTCTTATCTCCTTCTTTGTATTTATATGACTTTCTTTCTTGTGTTTCTCCTCTTCTGTCTTCTCTTATTATAAGAACATTTGTCATTGGATTTGGAGCCTACCTGCTTAATCCAGGATGATCTCATCTTGAGACTGTTAGTTAATTACATCTGCAAATACCCTTTTCCTAAACAAAGTGTTATTCACAGGTACCGGCTTTAGGAGTTGGATATATCTTTTGAGGGGCTACAGTTAAACCCACTGTACCATTCTTAGGCTATCTTAATTCAACAGAACTTGACTCTCTTTATAGGAAGGTTCTCGTTTTCACTCCAGTCTGTGTTTATTGACTGTAGTCTCTGTGAGAAACATTAATTATCAGCACTTTCCTCGGATCCTCTATTCTCTTAAGTTCAAGTCCCCTGCCTAGATTCTGTGTGAATTCCTTGAGGACAGGGACTGTATATTTTATCTTTGTAGTTTTAGTGGCTGGCCCTGCTAGGTATCCAATAAATGTTTGTCGAATAGATGAATGACTGAATGACAATTAGTAGACCTTTTCAAACATTTAAGATCTATTACGCTATTCACTAATACAGTTACATCAAGCAACATCATCAATATATGGATTGACTCTCACTGAGAAAGACATTTGGCAGGTCATGAAATATAAGCTAAAAAAAATGTTAAAATGGATTAAAAAATACTGATACCATGGGCCCCCTAAAAGATGTAGGGAAAAACTTATTAGTTTCAGCTGGACATTGTAGGTGTTCATTAGACAGGATGTGACATGTATTTTCAGCTCTACCATGGCATTTTATGTGGCCTTAGATCTATCTATTGAATGGCCAGAAGTTCAGTAGATATTGAAATATTTTATTCTCAGGAAATTGAGACTAATTATGGGTAAAAATTAAATATCTTGGGATAAATAAGAAAAAAAAACCCCTCATATTTTGTGAATTCTTGGGTGGATTGGCTTTATGTACTAGCAAGGAACTATTTAATCTTAAAAAGTATGAAGAGAAAAATAATCACATGTTTTTAAGATGGAATCAAAATTGTGTATTTGTATGAACTCTTATTGGAATGTTGAACAGTTCACCAAATGTGTGGTTCAGTTAGATAAGATTCTCCTGAACTTACTCTAATATAAACTAGTTAAAGTTGGTTAATAATGATTACTTCAGGAAATATTCATTGAGTGGTAAAGGTTCATTCTCAGCATCCCAGTTTTCAAATTAAAATATATTATTAGCTGCATAAAAATGCAAATTCGGATTTGGTTCAGACTATTTGCTGTGTAATGCTAGAAACTTGGTATCATTTTTCATGACCTTGACCATAAATAGAAGCCCCTTTTCTGGCAATAAGGGCTTACCACTCAACCAAAATGATGGTCGGTATGAATGAAAGGCAAGCCTGTAGTTTTGCATTAGAACAGCCAATGAAGTTGCTGTTTTAATTGCCTCTTTTTCACCCTGTTGGTGAAGGAAAGATTCCTGCCCTAAGTTATAGGAGTGGCTGAACATAGAACACCTGACATTGAACAGATGAGAGTGACAGTTTACTAGTAACGTTCTCATAGCTGGAGCAGGAAGACACCACATGCCATGCAGGGCCATAAAGGGGTTGCATAACCAAAGGCTACGAGAGCCAGACTTCATAGTGTCAAGAGGGTAGAGTGCCCCTGGTTCCCATGGGGGAACGGTATTCTGTGGATTGACAGGGAACTGAAAACCAGTGCTCAGTGATAAGCAGGAACTGTGCCTGGTCCCTTTGACAAAATGGGCTGTTTGAGAGGAGACTTTATCTGTGGGAGCAGAGTGGGGAAGGGAACCTGTAATTAGGCTACAGCAGGCTCTTCTGGTTTTACCAGATGTCAAGGCAACACATAATATTGGGCCATCAATTTTAGTCCTTGTATCATACCTGTTACTGGTGACTTACAGGCTTTTAGTGTTTTTAAGTGTAGAGATATATTCATTTCTTAAAAACATCAGAGACTCAGATGGTGATAAATTTTTACTTGTAGTCTAGAGACAGAATTTAGAAAGTGGCTGAAGGTTATATTTTGCATGTTTTAGTACCTCTCAGCATTTGGCTTTTAATCTTTATAAAATTAGAAAATTTAGCAATACTGAGTATATAAGAATTATATCTGACAGTAATTATATTTTTGAGTTTATGGATAGTATATTTTAAACCTACTGTAATTATGAAGTATTTTCTAACTAAACTGAATTCTTACACTATGGGAATTTCTCTAATTTATTTTACACTGGTCTTTTTGCTAGCTCAGGCTTGCATTTTGGTGGCTCAGAGAGAAGAAATGCTCATAGAAAAGCTCATGGAGAAGCGATCACTTTAAATTTCTTACTAAGAAAGAGTATAACTATATATCCTCATAACAGTAAAATTATATACTCCTTTAAAGCAATTTGTTAATAATTCAAAATAATATTTCCCGTGATATATGTTAGTTAGGACTCTAACTAAGGGCATTTAATTTATAAAAATAAAAAAGTAGCTCACATCTCACTGTATGGTTTTTATCATGTTCAATTTTAAGAACCCCAGCAACTTCTAGCAGTACCTTCTTAAGGATCAAGCTTTTCTACATTGAAAGCTACTAGCTTAAGTATACATTTTAAGTATTTGCATATTATCTTGTATTTATAGATTATTGATCAGCCAATCATGTCTACTATTTACCTTTTCATGATCTTTCCATGATATAGACTTGACTTATTCTTCTGTTCAACTTAGATACAATGAGTGCTTGACAGGAGGAGTTGTAGCTGGTTTAAAGGCCCCCAAAACATTGTATTGCTGCTCTTAGCCTCAAGAAATCCTAGGATGCTGTTAACTCAGCTGAATTACATTTAAACTCTCAAATTTTAGCCTCAGGGAGGGATTCTAAAGTTTAGTGTCCTAACAGAACAAAAAGGAGTCCAGTCATTAGTTGAGTAGTTTGTGGCAAAGTAGTATAATCAAGACGGATTATAATCACGATGAATTATGGCCCTGCAGGCAGGAGGCAAGAAGGATCATGTTGTGGTCAGGTCGTGGATTTGAAGAAAGGCTTAAATCAATTAAATTCATCTTCAGGTCCCAACTTAGACATCATTACCTTGGAGATGCCTGTCCTACCTCTACTCCCAGCCCTTTGGGTTGTGTCCTTGCCAAGTACCTTATTCTTCCTCTATTCTATCACATTTTATTCTATTTGCTTGCTTAACTATGTTTTCCCTGCTAGACTATGAATTTTATAAGGGCAAAGATTATAATCGCAGTATAGTTTACTGTTTTTATACCCATCCCTTAACACAGTGCCTTACACATAAATATTTGCTGAACGATAGATGGAGAGAGAAGCAAAGGGAGGTTTGAGTACCAGAGAATATTCTCAGTGAGGTCAATAAAGAAATTGTTCCTACGTCATCTTAGGCTTCCAGAGCCAGTAGTTCAGGTGAAGGACATACTAGGCTTAAAATGTATGGAGCTAAGATGTCAGGTCCAAAGGCCTTGAGGGGAAACTATTTTATATCCGTTATCTCTACATAATTACCATATTGTCGTCTATCCTCGTAGCAAATTACAAGTATTGTTAACTATCATCACCATGCTGTACATTAGATCTCCAGAAATTATTCATCTTGCATAACTGAAACTTTGTACCCTTTTTCTCTTCTCCTCATCCCCTGGGAACAAGAGTTCTCACTGGATACGAGTGTCCAAACACTTAAAAAGATGTGAATTGCCTAGCCTACAATGAACTGTAGTAAATTCAGCTCTCTGCTTGAACTAAACAAAAGAGATTGTGAAAGCTGTTTATTATAGAATGTTTTTAGAAGGACCTGGTACGGATTTCCTGTTTCAAGAATTACACTTTTTAGCATATAAACAAAATGTTACCTGTAAGTTTTGCCTTTCCTATTAGGGAGTTGTCCCCAATGAATAAAATATCAGGAAAACGTGTATAGGATACTGTTTAATTTTTTCCCTTACTTTCTTATGGAAAA
>NW_011888848.1:1078683-1080657 GCF_000151845.1 Pteropus vampyrus
GATGAATTATGGCCCTGCAGGCAGGAGGCAAGAAGGATCATGTTGTGGTCAGGTCGTGGATTTGAAGAAAGGCTTAAATCAATTAAATTCATCTTCAGGTCCCAACTTAGACATCATTACCTTGGAGATGCCTGTCCTACCTCTACTCCCAGCCCTTTGGGTTGTGTCCTTGCCAAGTACCTTATTCTTCCTCTATTCTATCACATTTTATTCTATTTGCTTGCTTAACTATGTTTTCCCTGCTAGACTATGAATTTTATAAGGGCAAAGATTATAATCGCAGCATAGTTTACTGTTTTTATACCCATCCCTTAACACAGTGCCTTACACATAAATATTTGCTGAACGATAGATGGAGAGAGAAGCAAAGGGAGGTTTGAGTACCAGAGAATATTCTCAGTGAGGTCAATAAAGAAATTGTTCCTACGTCATCTTAGGCTTCCAGAGCCAGTAGTTCAGGTGAAGGACATACTAGGCTTAAAATGTATGGAGCTAAGATGTCAGGTCCAAAGGCCTTGAGGGGAAACTATTTTATATCCGTTATCTCTACATAATTACCATATTGTCGTCTATCCTCGTAGCAAATTACAAGTATTGTTAACTATCATCACCATGCTGTACATTAGATCTCCAGAAATTATTCATCTTGCATAACTGAAACTTTGTACCCTTTTTCTCTTCTCCTCATCCCCTGGGAACAAGAGTTCTCACTGGATACGAGTGTCCAAACACTTAAAAAGATGTGAATTGCCTAGCCTACAATGAACTGTAGTAAATTCAGCTCTCTGCTTGAACTAAACAAAAGAGATTGTGAAAGCTGTTTATTATAGAATGTTTTTAGAAGGACCTGGTACGGATTTCCTGTTTCAAGAATTACACTTTTTAGCATATAAACAAAATGTTACCTGTAAGTTTTGCCTTTCCTATTAGGGAGTTGTCCCCAATGAATAAAATATCAGGAAAACGTGTATAGGATACTGTTTAATTTTTTCCCTTACTTTCTTATGGAAAAAGAAAGTATTAATTCATAAAATTAATGGAGGTTAATTCATTTGTTATATAAATAAATTGTACATAAATGAATACATAAAATAACATTGTTTTCAAATAAGTCATGGAATTTTAAAAATTGAATTGTATAACTCTTGAAGTTATTAGACAATACATGTATAATGATATATTGCAAAGAGACATGCTATGTAATAAGGAAATATAAAACGTTTTGATTTGTCTCTTTTACTTCTTGCCCTTTTGGAATAAAAACAAATATTTGTATGACTTTAGAAAAATTTCAATATATATACCCCCCAAAAAATTAGTTGAAGGAAGATACACTTCATTATATTATGATAGAAATAAGTTTTTTAATAGATTAATTGATACTACTTAGTCTTAATTAAAATTTCTAGGGCTTTGATTGGGTCTGATCAACTTAGCCAGAATGGTTCAACTCAGTATAAATATGCATTTAGAAACTTAATTTATTCTACTGTCATTGAGCACTTATATTGAACATCGGGTAAGTGATAGAGAGCTACATATAGAGATCTAGGTATATATGTACACACATAAAAATAATCGAGCCATAATCTTTGCCTCCAAAGAGTATGAAGGCTACAGCAAGTGAAAAAGAAGGGAATATAGACCAATATGAATGTCATAACAGAAGTGAACAAATTATTGTGACACTGTTGCTAACCATTCCTGGCTAAATTTAGAGAAGGCTGAGTTAGGAAGATTTCCAGGCAGAAGATGGTCAGAAAGGCAATTATAAGCCAAGTAAACAGGATATTCAGAACAGGATTCACTAAGGAGCACACATGGCTGGACACAGAGTGGTTGAACAAGTGGCATAGTAGCTGAGGCCGGAGAGGTAGTTTGGGAATAAATTTGTATAAGGTCATTTATGCCAAGTTAAAGAATTGAAATGTATTCTGTAGAGAGTGGGGAATATGTGAAGACTTTCAAACATGA
>NW_011888848.1:1082165-1084785 GCF_000151845.1 Pteropus vampyrus
GAGTTACAGGGCATAACTCAGAAAGAACTTGGCTCAATTCTTGATGTGTCCCTTGCCTCACTTTGCAGCTATATATTGCCTAGGATTTGCACACATGTTATCCTGAATGGGACCCTTGAGAGAGAAAGATGAGTTTTATAAAATGTACTTCTGGTTCAATTTCAAGGATTATTTAAACCTACTTAAGATGTTATACAAATTCCTATAGGGTTTTTCCCCCTTGCAAACTTTTGTGTAGCAGGGCAAAGTTCTCATTTTCCTTCCACTTTGTGAAATTTAAGAAGAGCATATTTGTTAAAAAGTTAGTAACAAAGACCTCATTGAGCATACCAATTTTCTACAAATTTGATTAAAATTAATTTTCCAATTTTAGAGGCACATTATTTACATGATACTTTTCTACCACCTACAAATAACTTTCTTTTTTCAGATTTTCCAGTCACTAACTAGAATAAAAGAAAATTGTCAGGTATACCAGATTCAGTATGAATTTCTAATATCATTCAGCATTAAAAAAAGAATTTAGATTTCTTAAAGAAGCCATTAGTCACAAGGTATAATTTGCCTATTTGATTCATATTCAGTAACTGCATTACTTGGCATTACTTTCCAGAGACAAAAAGAATGGCAAAGGGCAAAGAGTCTTAATAAGACTCGTGTTCTCATAGTGCCAGAAAATCTTTTTGTTGTAAATATGCTTCACTGTAACTATGAATTGACATAGCACAGTAGAGTACAAAGCCTAGTTCACCTGTTCCAACTCAAATGCTGAACTTCAACGGCAGAGCTACAGCACCACTAGAATATGGCTTAATTGTTTTTATTTATGAGCCAAAAGTAGTAGGGAAGCCTAGAATTCTACACACCAGGTTTGTTGGAAAGCTGATTCAGTTCAGTTACCAGCCAAAATGAAGGCAGGAATGACACTTATTTGATAGAAGACATAAAGAAAAAGAAAGAAAAGTGACAGAATAATAGTTAGATTGTCAGAGAGGAACTAACGAGTCCCAGCTGGATTTAAAAGAAAGCTTTAACGTTTTTAAGCATCAGTAGTGATGAGGGAAGGAGATTGGAGTAATTGATCTAACAGACATGCCGAATGAAGTACATTTGCTGTTCAATGGGGAATCTGGAACATGCCACTGAATACCTTTAGCTAATCTTATAAATTGTAACTAAAAATACATACTTTCACACACTCATAGATAACTTGCGTGGGTATGAACTGCACTGATTTGAAATTTAGGTACTATGTGTATGACTCTTATTAAATAGAAAATTTGAACTAATTTCATCCTTTGTGCAAGTTTTTTGAAAAGTAAAAATGAGACTAAAAACTAAACTAAAAGTAAAAATGAGACTAAAAACTAAACTAAAAAACTGTCAACTTTTTGAAGCATGTGATCAAGAAATCAGAAATTTTGATGTGGAAATTCCAGGTGCTTTTAGGTGCTGTAGATGCTTAGGCTCAAGAAATGTTTGTAGTGAACACTTGTTTATTATTTAAGCCCTCTTCTAGAAACAAACCTTATGTTAACACACTACTTATAAACATTTAATTTTTTAAAAAATGGCATGGAAATAGCATAAGCTTAATGTGAATTGTAATTTTCTCGATAATTTACACCATCAAGACGACTAATCTTATTTTTTTTAACAATGTAGAGTGTCCACAGTTCCCTTTAAAGGCCCTTAAAATTTATATATATGCACCAATTGTAATTTTTCTCCACGTTTTGTTGGTTTTCTTTTTTTGCGTTGATGGTTGGAAATTGTTAGAGATGACCTTGATAACTGATTTGGGGTCTTGACTATTGTTAGAGTTGAGAAGTTTTTTCTTCCTTGGCCTAATGCATAGGGACTTTGTGACCACTTTATATATTCTGCTTGAAAGTTATAAAACTTTATTTCAAAAATTTAAAAATTGCGCTTTCTTGTTTATTAACTATTAAAGTTAAAGCCTAAATTTAAGTTAATGTATATGCTTGAATTCTTTTTTTTTGTTGTTAACTCAGAGAATATACAGTCTTATTTTATAAGCAGATGGTGTTACAGGACTATCATCATATCAACACACCATGATATTTTGTTTTTCCCTTTGGAGGTAATGTCTTTCATTGCAAACATTTGAAAGATGGCTTTCTAAGTTCAGGTATGGAGTCTAAAACCACAGAATAAAGTGTAGCTAAATGGTTCAGGGGTCATATTCTCTGAGCTGTTCCACTAGGCTTAGTAATAAGCAAAGTGTTAAAAAGCAGGAAGTTTCTGGTATATTAAACTAGGTGTAATTTTGATTATTCAGCTAGAGACTGAGCTGAAAGTTTCATATTGCTTATTAATATTATAAACCAAATTGTTGTGGAAGTGCTTAAAATATTTCATAGAACAGAAAGCATCCTCATATGACTTAGAACCATTCAGAGAACTTGATTTGCATAAATTTTATTCTTTCTTATCTATTCTTTGAAAGGTGATCCTTAAAGACCTGTTGAATAGTGAGTAAATGAGGTGAATAATCCTTGTTAAGTAAAATGATTAACCAAATGTTGTTAACCTGGTTTGAATTATGAATCTGAAACTGTATTTCACTAGTCAGGGTAAGTTCACTGTTTTAACCAGC
>NW_011888848.1:1084835-1085817 GCF_000151845.1 Pteropus vampyrus
TGCAGTAGTGCAGGTAAGAGATGCCAAGAGAGAGGCCAAGCCACTAGATATGGGATGGAGAGGGGAAATTTGGACATTCCAGTGAATTCTCATCAAGTGGTTATGATTATAATGAGATTTTAAGATATTTAATTAAAGAATATTTGACTCTCTCTTGGATGGTTAATATTTCATTTGTTTTTATAAACTTGGGCTACTTAAGTCAAATTTTGTAGTAGTTTGAATCACAGCTCAGTTTAGTTTTGTCTGGTTCCAGATTAAACTTTTGGCACAGCTAGGAAATAGCATCCCCAGCAAGGAGGCTTAAACATGATATATAACAGCTCCTGAGAGTCATATATGTCAACAGGAACTGGAACTTCACAGGTATATTTTGAGTTTAGCCAAAAAAAAAAAATTACTATAAATAATAATATAAATGTGTGAGTCTTTTATGAATGAACATTATTTATGTATATGTCTGTGTGTAAAATGCTTGCAGTAAAATGCATTGTCAAGATATAATAGTTATCTTTTCCTATTTGTAAGTAAAAGAACCATAACATATAGAGAAGCTGTAAGGCAAAAGAAATATGTTGCATTTCCAAAGTGAACTAGCAAAAAGTCCTGCTCTCTTGCCAGTACTTGCTTTTGATCTCTTATATTTATTTGGTAGTATTTCTTCAGTCCATGATGGTGAGGTTGCTGTAGTAAATTCACTTAAAATCTTCAACATTTTAAAGTCAGAACAGAAAGCCAGAATGTGGTGGAAGAGTTCAGAGGGATATCACTGAAATTTCACATATATTGAAAATAATCATAGTGAATGGACTGTCACAGTTTACTGAATTTTTCATCAAGATACACAACCTCCTTCAGAAGAAATAATGAGCCATTGTGAGTCGGATTCTCGATTCTTAGTTCATCATTCTTTCTTAGGATCCTTAGAAATGGCACCCTAAAAGCTCACCTAGTTACTGTTATCCATACTCTCACTGCCCAA
>NW_011888848.1:1089942-1092725 GCF_000151845.1 Pteropus vampyrus
TCTTCCACAAGCACTTCCTAAGAAAACACTCGTAATTCACAATTTTTACTAATTAAAACTGAGTCATGCCACTTGTTAATCTATATTATTTAGGTTTTACTACTTGGATTAGGTAATTACTTAGCAGAAGTGTTGAAGCAATTTGCAATTCTGTGATCATCAGCACAGACCGATTTCACATGGGCTGTAAGCGGAAGGGTCAGGAAATCTCCATGAATTATTTATTTTACTTCTATAATTAGAAATGACTCTTTGGTGAATTGCAACAGATCAGAACCAGAAACTGGCAGGATTTGATGAACAGAGACACAGGTGGCTTCTCATAATGAACCCGATATGAGGAATTTGGAGCAGTTCAAGAGCTGAGCTAGCTTCCAGGTGTTCTTGTTCCCAAAGTCAGACTTAGTTACCTGCCAAAGAAGTAAAGCCTCGTTCATCAGAAAACACCTCTAGCCATTTATGCTGTTTAGGCTTCCAAAAGCTCCTGTGCAACACTCTTGTAGCTGAATTTCCTACTGAGAGGAAATGGTTCATCTTCTGCAATTAGTCTACTTCAATTTCCCCATCGCTTCTTTTTTCTATGCTGCTAGCCCACCTCTCTTTCACCTGAAGTTCTTTCATATCCCATCTTGCATATCATCTAGTTGTATAGAACAAAAAACTCTTGAGAACTGATTGTACCTGGTGGAAACAATTTTGGGCTGATGAACTAGCAATTTAAGTCTATGCCACCAGCTTAATAACATTCTACACGTATCTAAATCGCGCTGGATTTGCTCACATCTGTCGGAAATCGATACAGCTAAGTGCTTGGGTCGCACATCATTTACTAGGTAGGAGAGCTTTTGTCTTAGACTGGGGTGCCCAGGAAACAGAGCTCGAGTGAGAAGCATACATGTCAGCACTTTATTGGGGAGTGCAAGACCAGGGAAACAGAAGTGAGGGGGAAAGAGGAGCAAGGCAGGGAGGGTGGAAGACAGGTGAGTAAGTACGAGGTGGTCCATCCACTTCCATCCTGGCCACAGCTGTCTAACAAGTTCCCCGAAGGTTGCTCAGTCTCATAGGACATCATCGGAGAGGACATGTGAACTCCCGCATGTCAGAATAGACTTTTAGGGAGAGAAAAAGAGAAGAATTTATCCACTGACTCTCTCCTGTTAAAATTAGTTAAAATTTTAAGTCACACGAGTTAAAATTCACCCTCCTCCACAGAGGGGGTAGTATTAATTCCTTTGCCCTTTCAGGCTGTCTCATGTGCATCTCCAACAGCTGCCAGGTTCCAGTTCCCCATGAGTCCAGTCCAGTCCAGCCGTTCTCTCAGACAAAGCCTCACAGGGCCACTGTATCTGAGTACGTGCATCTGCTCAAGGAGTGGCCTGGCTCCAGGCCCTCAGGAATTGCTGCTGCTGCTGAGGTTGCTTTGGTCAGAAAGCAGTGTTTGAACAGGGGAGAGAGGTGGGGAGGGCAAGAAACAGTACATAAACTGAGTCCAGAAACTTCGATTCTTTCTATTTAATTCTTTTTAGCCATACCCATTCTGACTTCTATAGCTCTCATACAGTCTAACTCATTTTAAAGTGGCCTCCTTGACTCTAGACATTCCTCATTGCGATCCAGACTCAGAGCATTGAACTTACCCTGTGGTTGGAGAGACCAACTAGACTCAGTGCACTGAACTTACACTGTGGTTGGAGAGACCAACCAAAGTCACGTAAACAAATAAATATGATAATTCATGGGAGTAATAAGTGCCATGTAAGAAACAAAACAGGGTGATGTATAGTAATTGCAGGTGTCCTGAATCCATATAGCTTGACACTTAGAGGCTTTTTCCAATTCTTTTCCCTTCTCTGCATTGCCTTGCTAATCTCAACAAATTAATCTCAACAACAATTTCTGATTAATCTCCAATATGGTCTCCCTACTCCAGAAACTTAAAACTATTTGCAGTCCTTTGAATTTGATTTACTAATTTCTGTTTTTGGGCCTTGTATGTACCAGTTCTTGAGTAAAAACGCTCTCCATCTCTTTCTAGTTAATTTTTCTCCTCTTCCTCCTTCAAAATCTGATTAAAAATTTACCTTCTACAGGAAGCCTTTCCTGAAAATCTTCTTCCTCCGTTGTGTCTTCAGTTGCCTGTATTTATGTCAACTGCATAATACTACACTAATTTGAACTGAATTCTATACTATGTTAAAAATGTTGTCAAGCCCCTCTCATTGTTCTTTATTCAACACTGTTTTCTCAGCCTGTATGCAGAGCCTTGAATGAAAGGGTTGGAATGATTGTCGGAGACCACCCAGGAAACTTCAGGACCCCGAAGAGGGAACATTCATTAAATGTTACCTGTTGCCTGAGGTTTGGAGTGAACTACTTCTTGATACCTCACTCTAGATAACACACATCCCTTGATAGGTCACTAACTAGTTCTGTGATCTCAGGCACTTCCCATCTTAATTTTCTTATCTATAAAATGAGAGTTTTATAAATGAACAACATCTTTTGCAGCTTCAGTATAACTTTGAAATATTAATATTATCTAGAATAATGTATCCATTCTTATTTTTCTGAATTGTTTAAGGAAATAGACCATAACCTCTGGAATTTAAGTGTGGAAAAGAAATACATTATTATATAAAACGAAGAAAATTTTTGGCTTTCAAAATTTATAGTGTAGGAGAAGTAGGTCAGATCTGGATAGAAACATAAATTCTCTTATCCTTTGTCTAACAACTCAGGTTCACAGTGTCAAGGGTTCAGGCAGCTTATATTTAAATAATCAA
>NW_011888848.1:1093090-1119489 GCF_000151845.1 Pteropus vampyrus
TGAATGAGAACATGCTCAAGTTGAAGTCCATATAAAGAGGTTGAACTGTGTAAGGTATTATACATGTTTCTTATATTGTTGTACAAAATTTCCAGAATATCTAATAATATTCAGATTTACGAAAAAGTGATTTACTATAATGAAAGCCATACTGTTTAAGCCAATTATATAGTATGCAGGAAGATAAAAGAGATTTTGGGATGTGCTTATTTAAAAATTTTATTTTTTGAGTTTGAAAAAACAGCGAATTCTAATGAGAATTTTTAGTTCTTTCCTCACTTACAGGTCAGGCCAACAGGTCACTGGTGGTTCCTTGGGGTCAGTGGTTGGGTCACACAGCTCTTCCTGCTGACCTCTGGCTCACTGACTGTCTGTTGGACCAATAATAAACCACTCTTGTTGTAAAAGAGTGGTAATTAGAACAAATGTGCTAAATTGTGCAGATGGACAGAGGCTGGTCACAAGAGAACTTTTAAGTGGTAGTGGCTTATCCATAACAGATGGAAACAGGGCAAACCTTAGATATAAAACTCCAAAATAAGCAAAAGTCTCCTCTTCTTTTCTTTATCTTTAAAGACAATTTGGCTTCTGTATCCTTAAAATTGAGTAACATAAATTTGTGATAATATTTATTATTTTGGGTTAGTTACGACCACTTTCCAAGACAATTTCACTTTCTTCTAACAGTTTGCTGTTTATAAACATATCTTAAAATTTTTCTTTGACTTCATTTTGCTAATTTAAACATTATTAAAAATGAACCAAAGAGATATTTTTTCTTCTCTTCACTTTAACATATACTCGATTTTTATGGAGCTCTGATATGAGCAATGAAATTATATTTTTATTAGACCTTTATTATTCATGGATGTACCTTGACTGTAAGTTAAGAAAAGCAATATGAAGTTTTATAAGAGAACATAAGTTAGAAAAAACAGCATGGATTTTGGTCCTCATGTTTAATTGTAGTCATGATTTTATTACATTATTGCTACCCAAGCATGCTGCCTTTTACGGTTTTTCTATTTACATATTCCAATAGAAATTGGTAAAGTATATAAAGTAACAAAATGTGTAATAAAGTTAAATTCAAGTTAAATTTATTTTTACTTTACACTTTGACATTTTTGAAAGTACATAAGTATTTTAAGTATTTTTTTTTCTATTTATATTTTGGTAATCAATTTTATTTCCTACCTTGGTACCAACCTCTTCTGTTTGATTTGTTATTTTATGGAGATGATTATTTTTATTTCTGATGCCCACAAGTCTACTCACTTGCATACTTTGACCTTGTCAGTTAGCTTGTGAATATTTCTTCTGTTCCTGAGGATTCGTCTCCTCTACTTCCAAAATGGTAGAAGCCATCCCCAATGTTGATAACACACCAAACCTGCTGTCATTCCAATCCCAAACCCAGAACCCTATCTTGTGAAGGTAGAATACCTAAGATTTTGCTGATCTTTTTTTTCACAATTAATGTTTTCCATAGCTCTTTCTCCTTTAATCATCTATTCTGTATTATACACCCTGCTTCATACTATCCAGTTACTTAACTGTTAGCCACTGTAGTTATTTGAAAGGAAGCTTGAGAGGCAGAGCCAGTGCAGTGGAGGCAAAGACTTAGCAAAGGACGATTAGGGTGCGGCTGATGGTGAGAGGGGTAGGAGCAGAAGAGTCTCAAATTTCTGTGTCCTCTCGCAGGTCTCTGTTATGAAGGAAAGTGAGAACTGATTCATTGTACAAATTATCTTTTTATATCCTTAAAAATTTGTCACCTGAATTGTCATTATTAGCATTGGAAACATTTGGTTAGGTTGTAGTAAGAGCCACTTGAGTAATATATTCAACTGAACCTGGGACAATAATTTTAGATTTAATTAAAGGCCAATTTACTGGAGAATACTTTTTATATTATTGGCCATTTTCTTTTTTTCATCCAGAACACATATTATATTTACATTTATTTTGTTCCTATTCATGATTTTCTTCTCTGTTTTGGAGAACTGTGAGAAAATTACCACAAACTAATAAAGAGACATTTTTACTTGCTATTTGGTAACATCAGAAGTCAGTTTTTATGGATCATTCTACTTTGTTTTTATGGATCATTCCACTTACTACAGAGCTGCTTTCTTTTTTTTCTTTCAGCTTTACTGAGGTGTAATTGACAAATAAAATTGTAAGAAATTTAAGGTGTACTGTCTGATGGTTTGATATATGTATATATTGTGAAAGAATTTCTCCCATCTAGTTAATACAACCAACTACAGAGTTGCTTTTAATCATGTAATAAAATGCATACTGTTAGTACTTGGATGGGAGACCACCTAGGAAGACCAGGTGCTGTATAAAATTAAAAAAAAATAAGGGATTGTAAGATGACAAGGTCCTGGCAATCTGTGAGGTCAACCAAGGGTTGCCTTGCCAAAAAAATAAATAAATAAATAAAAAATGCATACTACATCAGCACAGTAAAATACAGTAGACTTCATGCAGGTGTCATTGGTAGGCAAAGTCTTATTAATCAAGGAAACAATATTTGGGTGTTATAAGAAACTTCTGTGTTAACATTGGATGTTTATAGAGAGAGCAACTAGGTCACTAGAGACAGGTATCCCAAGGAAAGTTTTCGCCACATAGCCGTTTGTTCCTTTTGAATTTTGAATCAGGTAACTATATTACCTATCAAAAAATAGTGTTAAAACTTTAGAACCTAGAGTAGTCTCTTTAGAATTCTCAGACTTGTTCCCTGTAAAGCCTTCCATAAATCACTGAAGCACAGCACCACGTACATAACTCTGTTAATCCACTGATTACAGTTAATTCCAGTAATTGTCTCTATCTCTGTCTCTTTATAGATAGTTTTGAGGATAGGGCCATGACTCATTCTTCTTTTTATTCCTGGAGCCCAGATTTGTTCCCAGAATCTGTTAGTACTTAGATAGGTGTTTGTTTAATGATTGAATAAGCATCTTGTTTGTCTTTTATGTTTATTTTTACCTGGCCTTAATACCATTGTGCTGTGTACTCAACACATTCTGAATAAAAGACTATACAGTATAGCAGAATGCAGATTTTTGATAGTATTTCCTAGACAACTTTAGCAGGGAGAGTTAGAGGCATCATTGAGAAAATTACTTTATCTGTTTTTTTTTTTTAAATTATTATTAACTTTAAAACATTGCCATTCACAGGAAGACACACAGATTGATGAACAACAAGGATAGTTTTCTCTGTCCTTTCTTCCCCATCACCCCCATTACCAGCTTCAAAGCATTTGATAAGCTAAAACTTAAAGCTATTTTTCTCTTTCTTGTTTTCTTAATTTAAATGGTTACGACTTTCCACAGGCTGGATACTGCAAAACATTTAAAATAAAATGTATGCACTGAAGAAAATTAAAGAACAAATTTTACAGGAGTGTATAGGGGAAAATGGTGCACAATTTAATTTATTCTTTTCTTGAGTCCAACAGGTGGTTTGTCAACATCCATGTAATTTTATATAGAAGTATTCAGAGGCTTTAGCGCTGCAGATGCTGGCATGCCAGTTATGCACATGCCTTTGATCCATGTGTGCTTTGGTGTCAGGCATGGCACAGTTCTCCACGCAGTGCTCAGCAGCAGTGCTGCATGCTTAGTGCCAACAGGCTGGGGTCTTGTGTCAGTGACTGCTCCTCCTGGGCAGGAGCAGGCAGTTGTACTTGTAAAAGATGTATTTTTTAATCTAGACAGTTATTTTGTTAGCAATAGCCTTCAAATCTTATAAGACAGCATTGGTGATTTTAAAATAAATATGAAGTAAAGTTGCAGCAATGGTTTTACTTTGCTTTTGAATTTATTGCTATCTTTCTTTAGGGAAGTTAAAACACATTGTACATATTGTCTTCAAGTTCCCCTTGAGGAATGATGAAATAGTACAGGTGAATATATTGGGGAACCTTCACAGGAAGCACCAGTCCTTATTTTGTCAACTAAATTATGGAAAAACTTGACTCTGCACTGTAGTCTGGAGGTCATCTGCCAAAGATGGTTTCCTAAGCTGAGTTAATTGAAAATTGTTATGGTCTTACTGGAGTATGCTCTTTGGATTTTAGTTGTCTTAACTCGTGTTTTTAAATTGAGACTTGATCTCGAATATAGATTTTAAAAAGTCTCCGTAATTTTTATTGAGTCAAATCATTTCGTGCACTTTTATCTCAGTTTCTTCCTCAGCTGAGCATATGCATATCACATGGTTCTTCTGTTCTTGTGGTCACTTGGCCCTTCCTGGGAATGCCTTTTAAGCTCTTCAAATTCAGGAGTTATATGTAACACACTTGACTGGCAGCTAGAAACTTGAATGTAGGTGTATGATCTTGCACTAGGTCTTGTGCACTTGTTTGCTACAATGCTTTTGCTTTTGTTATTGTCAAGTTTATGTTCAAAATAAAAGAGGTGCTCCCGGCGTTATCACAGGTACTAGGATCTGCATGCAGAATCACGTAAATTTAGAACAGTGACTCTTGACTTTTGTTAGGTCACAGACTCTTTTGAGAACTAGTGAAAGCTGTCATAACTATACACAGAAAAAGTATATATACAAAACTTTTTGCATATAATCTTAGGAGGTTAAAAGATTCTCTGGAGTGCAAGGAAAAATCTTTGATCTGTAGTTCACTGGCAACAAGAACTGGATGAAATAGAGTGGACTTTTCTTTTGTTTTATTCTATTTTCTTGTTTCTCTGTGATTTACAGTCAAAATTCTAAATTATCCTCCTCCCCCCACCATATCCTTACCTTCTTAAATCCCCAACCAGGCACTAGTTTTTGTATTTCGACAGATCACTTTGCTTTGTAGTTGATGTAATACCAACATAGTATAGATTTGGGGCAATTCCAAAAGGAATTGTGAGTGATGGCAAATGTAGATAGGAAGCCAGATTTAAAATCACTTACAGATGAATGCTTTTCATTGCTTTCTGTTTGACCACTAAGAATTAAACACTTTTAACTAGCTAATTTTGCTGGAATATGACATATAGCTTGCTATGGTACTATTTGGTTTTCACAAAGCACACCAGCAGGCATGGGAAAAAAAAAAAGAAAGCCAGCTTTCAATATTCTAGTTGTCCTCATTCTAGTCCGGAGAGGCCTACTTCAAAAACTGGGTCTCAAAGGTCCTTAGCTTTTATCTAGAACAGACAACATGCTTCAGAAAGTTCCTTTAGTTTTTTGTTTCAGTTGACATTGACACACTGGGTCAGACTTGTCCCAAAGCACCATGTCTAAACGGCTTCCTTTATGTATTTCTAATTGGGATTCCTTCTCAGGAGGGTCAAATTAGAGCTCCTGTGATTGGAGCTACAGCACTTGCAGTTGACAGCATCAACTCAGTTCTGCCTCTTGAGACATGTAAGACAGCCACTTAGAGTTTGTTCCTACAGACTTTTGACAAATGGTACTACTCTGACTGTGTACCTAATAGACATTTTTTGTTTTTCTTCTGGATCAGTGCCCAAACCATGGTTTTTTCCTTAAGCATATTATTTCTTCTTTGTTCTCTTTGCTTTGCCTTTTGTTTGCCATGATTCAGTTTGTTCAAAAGCATTTGCTGACTTTCTTATTTATGTATCATATCTAGCATACTTACATAATGGTGCCTGGCTTAACCAACCTCCTGAATTTATTAACCTCTTAGGAAAATTCATTCTGCTTGAGTGAACAAAATAGACCTTTGAACACCTGCATTGTTCTGTTGATCTGTTGAAGAAAATATGTGATAGAGTAGGTGATGATTTACATTGAACATTATCACAACCAAAATTAATTGATTAGCAAAGATAGGATGTGATCTAAGACCCCTTCAAAGGATTCATTGATTATCTACCATGTACCAGGACTTTTTAAGATATATGTTCAATGGATTAACTTTAATCTTATTTTTATAGCATTTTGGTACACAGATTTCCTAGACTCACATTGAAAGAACAAACTTTTATAAAGATTTTAAATTGCCTCATTCATCTGAGTTCAGTTACTGGAATTTAAGTACCTTACAGAGTCCTTTTAGAATCCAATTGTTTTAAAGCCTGAGAAGTAATTTATGACTGTGAAAATAAGAGTGATAAATTGGAGACCAAAGTATGGGTTTCTCTTTCTCAACAGCCTCAGGGAGAACAGGGAGGTCAGACAACTTAAGTCTGTTTCTCTTTCTTGGACTCTGCAGTGTTCTCATAGAAGAAGGAGAGGGATTGTTTCTGAACAGTGGAAGCCAGAGTGCCAAGTGACTCTTATCTTTAAGTACCATAAAGTTTGATTAGCATGATCCTCCCCTGACCAGAGTTGCTGAAAAAGGGAAAATTTAACATTATGAATATACTTAACACCATAAACATTTTCCCTGCCTTACTTTGAAATGCTTTGAGTGATATCAGAGCTTACTTTGTGGTCAGAAAAATCTAAGTGTAATGGGGGGAAAAATAGAGGCTAAGAGAGGGTATGATAATAGGATCATGTTTTTTCTCTTCTAGATAAAGATACATTTACCAGGCCCTTCTTCCTTGTCCACTAAAGAAAGAAGACAGAGTATCTAAGTGTTAGAAAGGATTTCTCCTGATTGGAATCTCAAGAGTAGGGAAGTTAAATTAAAGGAAGAGGAACTTTATACATACTTTGCTTCAACTGACACCTTGGATTTTTAATTCCTCAGGGAAGATGGTTTTCATTTTCTGCTGATGATTTCAATTTCCCCTTGCTTATTTGCATCAGCTTGTTGCTGACCATTTTGAATGTTTTCTTTCCCACTCATGCTGAGGGGTGTTTTCATGTTATTGCTGATGAGGGAACTGCCTCAGGCTTGGAAATGAACCACTGCCCTGCCACCATCTCTATTAAGTCTACATATGCCTCACAGTCATGCCTTCTGTCGAACCACAGAGCCCCTTACCTCGTTCAGACCCACGGTCCTCAGCAATCCTTTTTCTTCTTGGGCTCTGGTAACAACTAACAGTTGTATGTTTGTGAGAAGGAGGGAGGGCCTCATAGGGTGGTGGTAAACATTAATGTATGGTGTTTGGTACACAATAGGGCACTTAATTAAAAGTTAGCTATTGGTTGGTCTTAACTTTTTTATGTTACGGAGCCTATAACCGTGATGAACATATAAAAGATAGTAGAAATATATTAATTGAATAATTATTGGTTGACAAACATTAAATATGCATAAATTCTACTGAAGTAATACTGAACTCGCTTTTTTAGTATTTTCAAATATTAAGTGTCTTCATAATGTTGTTTGTGACTATTAAGTTTTGTTAAGGCAAGTGGTAAAATATGTGGTTATTCTTTGGAGGCATATGCATTATACAGTGAAAAGGAGGTAGAGCTCGCTGTATTTCATAAAATGTTTCCCTTTGGCTTAAAACCTAGCTACACAAGTGCAGTTATTCTTGTTTTTCTTTTCTTTTCTTTTTTTATCTTTAAAAAAAACATGTATATAGAATATTTTTTTTATTACGGTAAGATATATATAACATAAAATTTACCATTTAACCATTTTAAGTGTACAGTTCTGTAGCATTGTTTATTCACCTTGTTGCGCAACCATCACAGCATCCTTCTTTAGAACATTTGTATCTACGCAGCTGATACTCTGTGTGCATTAAACAATATGTCCCCATCTCCTCCTTCCCACCTCCCCAGGCACCTGACAACCACTATTTACTTTCTGTCTCTGAGTTATACTACTCCCTTGGTAGCTCATATAAGTGGAATCATACACGGTTTGTTCTTTCATGACTAGCTTATTATACCTAGCATGTCTTCAAGATTTATCCATGTTGTAGTATGTGTTAGAATTTCCTTCCTTTTTAAGGCTGAATAATATTCCGTCGAATGGATATGCCAATTTTGTTTATTCATTTATCTGTTCATAGATACTTGGATTGCTTCTACTTTTTTGGCTATTGTGAATAATGCTGCTGTTTGTTTTGTTTTTAATTTTTATTATCAGGCAGCATTTACGCTTCACAATATGACAATGAAATCTGTCATACCACTAGCATGGAAATACTGGTACTTTTACACTTAATGTTATTAGAGGAGGAAAAAAACTTAAGGAAAAATGTGCTGAGTAATCTTAAATCTTAAATCTTCAAAGTGCAGGGTACCTTATTTTTTATGGTCACTGTGATTGAATTTTTCCTGATCAGCTATAATTAAATATATGCTGGTGGGTTTGTGTAATATAAACCTATCAGAATTCAAGTATAGTTCTTGAACTCTACTAATTGTGTTTTACTAAGTCAAATTTTGCTCAATTTGTTTTATTACAGTAAATATCAAGGATTATTAATCTTCTCTTGGGTTTATCATAAGTTTTTTAAAATTATACATCAGTGCACTTGAAAGTAAGAGTTCTTGCTCTCCTTTTACTGTAGGGAAAATTCCACTTCTTTTTGATTAAAAAATCATACTTTCTCTTGAAAATTCCCTGTTCATGTAGAAAATTGGTAAACTTGAAATCACAGCTCTTTTAATACATGTATTTTATCTAGGAACATCATTAGGGAAACCAGTTAAGTGAAAGTTTAGCAAATAGCCTAAAATTCTTAGAATTTTCTTAGAACAGATGATTCATTGTAATCGAATGCCTTTTTATGCAGGCTACGTTAGCTTTATTCACTGACTAGTAACCACTTCTTTAGTCTTAGCTTATATTGCCTGATGTAATCAGATCAGATAAAAGCTTAGTCATGTCTTTTAGAAACATACAAAATCTTATTTCTAAGAATCAATGAAAGATTAGCCAGCTTTGACTCCAAAGAGTCGAAGATATTAAAAGATGTCAGAAAAATGGTAGTTTAAGTAACGCAACAGTGTAAAATTTATTTTCAATATTTCTAGGATTCCTAAGGATGATCTGTAGGGCTCTGTGGGGCCAGCTGACACTAACTAATTTTTGGTGTTGCTGATGGACCTTAAATTTTGTTTTTTGGGAAAATGAAGAACTTTTTAAAAATCAGGTTACTGGAACTATCTAACTAATTAACTAAACTAACATAGATTATTTCTCCACCAAGGAATTTTATTAAAACAGTAATGCTGAAACTCTTAATGAGCATAAAGTACAATGGTTATTCTGTAGTTAATGTCCATATATTATGGGAGAGTTGATGAAGAGAATGCCATCTAAGTCCAGTGTGTCTTAGAGTCGCTAAATGGTCAGCAATTCTAGAAGGATTTTAAATTTAGGAAGACATTATTCATTGGAGCATTTGTTTTGAGATTTGTAGGGAAATTTTAGCAGGATAGAAATGACCTCTAGTAACATACATAAATTTTTTTTAAGTGAGGTGAGATTTAATTAAGATCAAATTAACCATTTTAAAGCATGTAGTTTTCACCATTTTGTGGAAACTATACCTTATGGCTTACTAAATGCTAAATAATATTAATATCTTTGGCATTCTTAGAAACTACTTTTGCCAAATTAAAGACCTTTTAAAAATATTTCAGATTTCTCTTTTTGTAGATCATAGTTAATTAATTTTCACCCAGCCAAAATAAAAGTCAGGAAAACAGGGATTGATATCTAATAATTTTCTTTTACATTTGCAGAGCTAACATGATTAGAAATACTAAATTAATAAATGAATACAGAACATAATTTACTTCTTCAAAGCTTCAGTCAAGGAATATTATCTCAAGAGTAAACAGTTTCTTTTGCAAGAAATTTAATGAAAATTGGTGTATAGGTAATCTTGGGATCTAATATTGATCATTCAGATGTCAGAATAGTAAAGAATATAAATGCATATATAATGTATTTCAGTATTGAAATTTGTCACAAGATATAAGTCCCAGTGTCAAGTTTAATTTTCATAGAAACAGTTATTTTTCCTACTTTAACTCTAGATGCAATTTTCCTATCCTATATAACTGTTGATTATGTTAATAATTATTTTTGAAACATGCTGTTAAAATAAATTAGATAGCTGCAAGAAACTTTTCACCACATCTCTATATTTCTCCTTTTCTTCCTCGTGGACTGAAATAGAACTTCTTGCTATGTAACATCCCTGGGGTTTATCCAAAGTATAAATTTCAATTTTCTTGACAGTCTAGAAATTATGACCACAATTTTTACTCATCTCGTAAGTACCCTTAGGAGGTATTACTTGATTAACTAGACAGGAGAGAACTGCCAAAGACCTTAGAAACTTAAGAAGCCTAATGATTCTCTTTTTAAGAACCACAGTGGGGCTAGACAGCTTTTAGGAAAATCACAGAAAAATAGATCAGAATGTGATCATTTATAGTATTGCAATGGCCTCTGTGTGGCTTTGCTTTCTGTAGCTCAAAGTAATAGCAACCAATTTGTTTGAAGTAGCTTAGATAAATTAGAGACTCTGTATGTGTGTGTTTACATTATATGTTCATTACACATTCATATAAAATTATTTCCAGCAGACTATCAATCCAGAAACTTTCATTAAGTATAAAATCCAGAAATGGCCTCTTGATCACTTATATGTGTCTACACTGTCATCTATCTGATCCTGTAGAACAGCCAGCTATTACATGCTTTGCATCATTTTTCATAAATATATATTTTTTACATTCATTAAAAAAATCCTAACTGTTTGAAAAAGAAGCTGCAAATAAAATAAAATACAGGTAGCACTGAGGCAGATATTTCAAAGTGACCTCAATTTAATACCCATATAGTTGTGTGATTTTTCTGTGATTTGTAGACTCATTTATATTTAGCAGCCCCTAACCTCAGTGACATAACATACTTTATCCTATGGCTTTCAGTCAGAACTGTGTATGTTGCCAAAGTTATAATTTTTATATTTAATTTCTCATGGGTAGAGATTATATTTTATTAATGTTATTTAAAATCACCTCAGTGAACGTACTTTAGTAGGCTCAATCAGTATTCACTGATGAGCATTTAAGAGTAGAGTAGTTTTTCATATATTTCAATATTTAATTGCTGAAATGAAATATATATTAAGTTATATTCAATATTGCTCAACTTTTCTTTAATGATGGCAAATGATCCTGTAGGAAATCATTTCTGAAATGGCTCTTAATGATTATCTATCGCAATTAATGGATTCATTGTCAAAGTGACTCTATTTCACAAACATCTGTAGAATACTTACTGCACAGAAGCACTTTGCTAGAACGTAGGGCTACAAAAATAAACAAGCGGCTCACGATTTAGGGGCTTATGTAGAAGTTGAGAATGAAGATATTTTAGAGAGGTAGATATGACAGTACAAATAAAATATGCAGTGATAATGAACTGTCGTGGAGGAACAATCAGTTTTGATTGATTTATTTTGTATGTTTTTGAAGAAAGACGTTAAAGAGAAGATGAAATGAAGATGTGTGAAGATGAAATGAAGATGTGTGAGATAGAGAAGGAGAGAAGGGAAGTGGGTACAAAGAAGATTCCAAAAAGAGTGAGAAGCATAAGTCAAGATATTGAGCATGAATATTTGTGAAATGATAAAAAGGCCGGTGTCGCCATACCCCAAAATATGGGTGGAGGAGGGGCAGCAGAGGAAACTCATCAGAAGTTAAAGGCAGAGTGTGAACAGCCATTGAATACTAATGCTTTTAAGGCTGGTGAGAGGTAGTCATTGGAGCTTGAAAAGCAGGGAGTGGCAAGATCAAAACTGTAATGAGAAATAATTATTGCAATAGTACTGGGGAGATGTCAGAACTGAGCAAGACTGGTAGCAGGGAGATAGATAAAGAACTCCTGGGAAAAAGCAAGGGCAATGAAAATGGAGACCAGGTGACAGACTCAGGAGCCATTCTATGAGTGGTTGACGGATAAATAGGCATCCAAAAAAAGTTTCGTTATTTTTTTTATAATTTGGGCACCTGGTGAGGTGATAGAATGGATATTTGTTTTGGGTAAGTGGATTCTGAAGTTCTTTTGTAAAGGTAGGGACAAACTATTGTTTTCACATATTAAGTAATACTTGTTTTAATTTCAAGATATGTATAAGTAAAATCAACCTCTGTTAGTATTTAAAAATATTATTAAATCTCATTTATGTAAATTAAATTTCATTATCTGGAAAATTGTGTGGCTTGGGTTAAGAATTAAACAATCACTAAGCTTTGCTAAAGTTCTTAGTTCAGTAACTAAATTTCTGTTGATCTAGTTTGTTTGATCTGAAACATTCCTGTAGTAGAACAGTAATAGGAAGACATTGGTAGTAAAGTTCAAGTTCTTTATGCTTACTGATAGTTTATCTCCATAATATTTATTTTCACTTTAATTTACACTCCCTGAACCCTTTTAAAACTGCCCAGGAGGTGATGGAGCTTGTTCTGATAATGAAGTTAGGAAGGATTAGTCACTCCTGACCTCTGTTAAATAAAATATTTATTATTCATGACACTTAAAGAACAATAAGGAAGACTTTTTTCAGGGAGACTATCCTAATGGGTGTAGGGACTCTTGCGATGGGGTTTTGCAGTGGAGGAGAGAGATTGGATTCAACTTCAAATACAATATGGAAAAGTGGGGATTTATAGCCGAGAGCAGAGTGGGGGTCAGTGGATGGAAAATTACTAAGGGGAACTTCAGGCTTAAGGGGCATTCTGGCTACACCGACCTAACAGGATTCTTGCTGAAGGAAGGCTGGAGTGGTTAGATGTCACCTCCAGGGTGGTGGGTGTGAGGATTTGATGAATATTGAGGATGATCAGATACAGAGGGTGGGGGTTTTGTCTAAACCAACTTAACAGGATTCTTACTAAAACTGGACAATGCAGAGATGAATCAGGAAGCCCCAAAATGGAGGCCTAGTTGAAAAGAGCTTAGTAGAGCCCGACTAAAGTTGGGTCATGGAGAGAATCTTCGTCACCTCTTAGCGCAGAGATCCTCACTCACTGCCATCTACTTTGGTAAAACGATTACTTCTCTCAACCTGGGTGACCTTTTAAGCAATCCATTGATAGAGGCAACACATTCTCATTTTAAGGTTGATTTTAAAATGTACAAATAGATATACTACACTGCAGGGGTCCTCAACCCCTGGGCCACTACTGGTACCTGTCAGTGGCCTGTTAGGAACTGGCTGCACAGCAGGAGGTGAGCGGTGGGTGAGCTAACGAAGCTTCACCTATATTTGCAGCTGCTCCCCAGCACTAGCATCACCACTTCAGCTCCACCCCAGATCATCAGGCATTAGATTCTCATAGCAGCACTGGTCCCTGATGCCAGAAAGGTTGGGTATCTCTGCTCTACTGTATTTTCATTCAGACCCCAAATAATTTAAAAAAAAAAAAAAAAAATCCAGGTTGCAGATACCTTCTACAAGTAAACATTTCAAAAGTGGTTTCTCCGTAAGCAGTTTTCCTGGCTCAGGCTTCAGGGGAGTGAGCATCCTTTAGGGTCATGCACAGGCTCACAGAGCAAAGCAAAACCTTTTTCTAGTGTTCGTGGGTCTTCGATGGAGAAGCTCAGAGCCTCACTTCAGGTCTCCTTAGGTTGGAAAAGAGTTAGTGTTAATCTGTGAATACGTTTGCAGTTTACAAGTCTGCACCTAAATTCTGTTCATCATTGGGCATTTTAAGTTGAATAACAGGCTGAGATGCAAGCTTGGACTACAATGAGGAGTATGGAGGTGAGAAGTGCAGATGTTGCCAAATGTCTCCAAATGCTGGTTATTTGACCACTTCTCCAGCCATGGCCTGTGCTAATAAGATACTGCGATCCTCTCTAGGTCCACACAGTTTTGGACTTTACGCAATTTTTGTGACCCTTATTCCAATCTTTGTGTCAGGTTCCTGTGAGGAATTATTTTCCTTTCAGTATATATACAGGTTTGGTCTAAAGACATTTGCAGATCTCAAGGACACATTGACTCAACATTCTTAAGCCCGGTAGTTACGCAAGTATAAAATTTGGAGGTCATTAATTGAAGTGAAATAATGGGAAATGAGAAAAGGAAACCCCATATTCCGCAGGAGTGGAAACCCACTTCTCTGTCTTTAAGGGAAATTGCTGCAGGGGACATGGACTGCATCACTGCTGCCTCTTGACAGGTTCACCTTGGAGAGACACAAATTAAATCCTTTCAGTTGCTGTTTTGAAGCTAAAAGTGTTTGACCGGTTCAGCCCCTGAATGGTGTTTAAGGAATAAAGAGAAAAGAGCAGGAAGTTCTAATTGGCAAATTACTCCTTGTTATTTAGTTTGGCTTCCAAGTTGGAAATTCCAATAATGAGGAGCTTTGTGGGACTTGCCCTTGAGCAGAACCAGGGGGCTTTTTTTTCAATTACTATTTAATGTGAAGCTATTCAAGAAACATATTGTAACATTTAAGCCATCACTTTCTATTATACAAATATTGTCCTATAATGATTTTTAAATCTCTCTCCATGGATGCTTTTATAATTCTGAACCATCTAAGTGAAGTGTAAATTGCAAATAAGACATAAATGGATTTTTCTCATTAAGTGGTATTTATAGGGGTATTATTATTTGATGACAGTTTCTTAAAATTTTAGAAAATATATGTTTACTTAACAGTTGTCTTAACTTCATCATGGTTAGTTTAATCCTTATTAGGAAAAACTCAAAAGATTTTTTTTAAGTCATTCTAAACTGAATTTACAGCAAAGTGAACATTTCCTTTTGATGCTAAAATTTCAGAATGTTAATAAAGAATTTATTCAATTGTCTACTTAATAAATTATAGATATTTTTGACATTAATTTTGACTTACATGGGTAAATTGAAAAATGAGTTTTGATTTGCAGAATTACCTTACAGACTAATTAATACTACTGTAGCATAGAGAGTTAATTCATATTTGAAGAGATAGCAAACTGATTGAAGAGAGAGTGTTTTTTTACTATCTTAACCTCAGTATTAGACCGTCGAAGTTATAAAAGGAATGAAGTAAAGAATTAGAGTTTTTCTCAATGAACGGCAATTATAAGGGTAAAATGATAATGTGTATTTTTTTTATTAAACTTCACAGAATAAAGCTTCATCATTTAGATAAATAAAAGCTAAGCGTTTAGTTGAATACTTCTGCATAATTAGGGTTGTTGCAGTTTAGAGGGAAAGAGATCTTTTCTTTCTTGATTATTGAAACTTTCCATATTCATTTAACAGCCACTTACTTAACTTAAGGATTTTATGACATCAATATTACTTGAAACAATTGTGCAGTTGAAATGACTGTGAATTAATTACGAGTTTCCTTTTTACAATTAAATGGCTCACACAGGAACGATTCATATAATGCTTTTGGAAATGCTAACGGCTCTTGAGGTACTAATCTTGTCTTGTTTCTGAATACTTAGAAAATTGTGTCTCTCCAAATGGGCCATGGCCTTAACCTGTGTTGAGAGTGCTATGCAGAGGTGTCAAGCTGGTAAATGGAATAGTTTTCTGATGAGATGTACGTCTGAATTTTTTTTCCCAAATGTGTTTGGCTTCATTGATCAAAAAGAATGAAACTGCTTCTTTTTCCCCTAGGATTTTAATTTCTTTAAATTGGAGTGTGTATATATTTGAAAGCAGTGGTGACAATCAGAAGTGCTTCAGCTTTGTGGCTCTTATTTGTGATGCATGTTGGATAAACTTACTCGTTGATTAATGGCTTCAGATCTTTTAATTTGTTGAAAAATTATACTAAGCACTCCTAGATTTTTTCGAGAGCCTAGTAATTTTGGGGTATTTTATCACGTTGGGATTTGAGAGATAATGGAGAAGAAGCAAGAGTCATGTCGTTGAAGTGTATGCATGACTCGCAGAGCAGTACGATTGTTTCTTTATGCTGATGGGGCATAATGTGCTTAGCCTTCCCTTTTATCATCCCTTTAGCCTGACCCCTCCCCCCTGTTTTTGGTCGTTTGGGAATGGATTGAAAGGGCACCGCATTATAGGTGAGGAGTTGATTAGGAGACTTTTGCCAACGGTCTAGGTTGGAGATGATTGAGGCCTAAATTAAGAAGGCAGTGAGCCAGTGAATCTGAATAGGAAGAGGGAGATTCTACAATTTTTAAGAAATTAATCAGGTTGATTGTTAATGGATTAATTTGGAGAATGAGGTGGATGGACATTTTATATAGCATAGTGGATTTCAGAATTAAAATTTTGTAGCAGAAATTATTTGCTTAAATGTTTATTTTTATTGGTGGTTCCAGATTATTCTTTTAAGCTTACTGCAACAGTTTTACCAAATGTCTAAAATTGCAAATAGAAACATATTTAATAGTATTTCCTGCTTAAAATCCTGTAATTAATTCTCATTCTTTTAGATTAATGCTCAACCCAATTCCTTAACATGCTATATTAGCTATCTACTGCTATGTTAGCAAATTACCACAAAACTTAGTGACTGGAAACAACACACCTTTACAATCTCACAGATTCTGTAGGGCAGGTGTCTAGGAGCAGGTGGTACTGACTCAGGGTCTCTCGCAAAGCTGCAATCAAGGAGTCAGCCAAGGCTGCTGTCATGTCAGGGTGCAGCTTGGGGACACTCTGCTTCCAAACTCACATATGTAAGCTAGAAAGGACATGTGGGTCCTTCCAAAGAACTGACTGGTGAAATGGCACTCAGCTTCCTCCAGAGTGAGAGATTGATGAATGATCCACAGGGAGAAGGAGCGCCAGAGACAGAAGCCATGGTTGTTTTTATAAGTAATCCTGGAAGTGACAGCCCATCACTTTTGCTGTACACTATTCATTAGAAGTGAGGCAATAATCCAGCCCACATTTGAGGGCTGAAGGCTACACAGGTTGGGGATCCTTATGTTTTCTCAGAGGCTGACTACTACACACAGCTTACATCATCTGGACCTTAACTACCCAGCTCTTTAGTTTCATGCCTTGCTAGATTTCCAGTCATACTAGACTCCATACAAATCCAACTTCTTTCGGTTTCTGAAATGTTCCATACTCTCTTGCCCCCAGAACTTCTCCTCTTCAGTTGCTTAACTCACGTGTGCCCTGTAGATTTCAGCTTAAGTATCATTTCCTCAGGAAGCGTTTCTTGACTGTTCACTCCCAGTTCCCCAAGTAGAATAAGAACTCTTGCTCCTTCAATTTTAGTGTGTATCAGACTTTAAGATTATTGTTTTTCTATTGCGTGCCTTTTCTGTCAACTGTTAAAAGTATCCCCAACACTGGGGCTTCTACCTGACACAATGCTAGATACTTATTAATATTTGTTGAACAAACAGCTAAATGAATACCAAGATGCATAAGATATGGCCAATGTGATTAATAAGCTTATGGTTTCATATATATGTATTTGTCAGAGAGCCACCACATGTCTCTTTCTCTGAATGCATTTTATTGAACCAGATCTCAAATCCGTTACTTTGGGTGGGAAAAAAAAGCCAGATTTCTGTTTCATAACTTTATTCTATTTTTTCCTCTCATTTTTAGACTGGATACGTAGACCTATGTTGCAGATTGAATTTGGAGTTTACGTAATAAGATTAAGGAAAAAAGTGCCATTTAAGAGAAGCTTCATTTGGTAGAAACCAGTTCTTGTTTTTACTTAAACTGTTCTCACTTGACTTGAAAATAGATAGTACCTTACATTAAGAAGAACAAAGGAATTTAGTTTGAGCATGGTATATTTGCTTTCAATCTAGATGGAGTCTTAAGTGGTATTAAAGTTTTTTCACTGAAAATGTGGACATAAGAATTTGCATTTCCTGGCTCACCATTGGGACAACTTTATGTGATTATGCTTTATGTGATATGTTTAAGATTAAAAAATGAGAAAATTCTTCTCATTTAATAAACCTAATAATGAAGCAGTACTACCAGAAAGATTTTACATATCTTAACTTCTTCAAAAGAGTAGTCTCTTTTGACTTCTGTCATTTCCTCAATTTCTATTCACTCTTAGTCATCTATAACCTGTCTCCTTGTCTTCATGGAATTTCTTCTGGCAAAACTCACCACGACCACCTTATTGCCAAACACAGGGACTCCAGGAGCTTAGCTAATTGAACTTTTCTGCCGTACTTCACTTTTTTCAATAATTAAATTCATTGAGATGACATTGATTAATAAGATTATATAGAATCTTAAGTATATTGCATTGTGTGTTCACCACCCAAAATCAGATCTCCTTGCATGATCATATATTTGACCCCCTTTGCCCTTATCTACCTGCCTGCTTTCCCTGTGGTAACAACTAAACTCTTGTCTGTGTCCATGAGTCTCTGTTTGTTTGTCTTGTGTTTGTTGCTTTCAGTTTTAATGTACCACGTATAAGTGAAATCATATGGTTCTCAGCTTTTTCTGTCTGATTTATTTCACTTAGCATGCTAATCTCAAGATCTATCATCCATGTCGTAAACGGCAGGACTATTCGTGGTGGCTAAGACATGGAAACAACCAGAGTATCCTTTGATAGATGATTGGATAGAGAAGATGTGGTACATGTATACAATGGAATATTACTTAGCCAGAAGAAGAGATGCATTTCACTCTTGAGCACCACCTCTTTTTTGAAAGCCTTTCTGCTTGAGGGTTTCAGGCTACCACTCTCCTGGTGGTGGTTCTCTTTCTCCTTCTCCTCCTCCTTTTCTTTTTCCCTCTCCCTTTCTCTCTCTCTTCTTCTGTTTCTATTCCTCTTCCTCTTCCTCTCCCTCCTCCTCCTCCTCTTCTTCCTCCTTCTTCACCATTTAAAATTTTTTTGCAAGTTCTTCTCAGTTGTCTTCTTGAGCTCCTCTTTGCCTGTTCCCTAAGGACACCTACAGATTTTATTTTGACCCTTAATTTTTTCCTTCGTCTATAAGGGATTCCTTTTCTTGCATATTATCTGTCATCTATATTCTGTTGACTTAAATCTCGAGCTTAGCATCTCCTGTCTTAGATTTTTATTTCCAGGGTCTATGACCTTTCCACCTAGATGTTCTTCTGAAAGTGCCTCACATTCTAAACTTACTTTTTCTCTGCACCTTCTTCCCCATCTTATTTGATGGCTTTCCCATCAATCCAGTTTACATATTGATTCTAGATCCCCTTTTTCATCACTCACTCCTCTATGTGATTATCTAATTACCTAGTCCATGTGATTTTACTTTCTTAATATGTGGTTCTCAAACTCCCCCCCGCCCCCGGACACCTGAGAGCTATGACACACTTACAGACATTATTAATATTAGGTCACATGGCAGTAATTATTATTGGTGGTAGAGGTGCCTCCCTTAGGGGAAATCCTCAGAGAAAATGGAGGGTAGTTTGAAACAGGCCTCTACATGGCTCTAAAAACTCCAGAGACTGAGAATTGCTGCCCAGACATTGTGGGGATCACGTGCTCGCTTCCTTGCAAGTGTTACTGTTTTTTTTTTTAGTTCAATCCTTATCAATTCTCTACTTGGACCACCATTTCACCTTCAATCTAATCTATTTTTTACAATAATTATCCAATAAAAAGCCTATCATCTCCTACTTAAGACTTTTAAAGTCTCTATGTTTCTCACAAGAAAACAAAAATGAGTTCTGTGATCTGGCCTCTGTCTTTCTTTGCAGCTCTCTGCCTTTCATTGAATCCACAGCCATGTAGAACTTGGTATTTCTGAGCATCCCCCTCTTTCTCTCATCTTAGCATTTTCCTCTGTCTGAAGTATTCTTTTCCTTGTTTTTGTTTTTTTGTTTGTTCGTTTATTTGGCTGACAGCTGTTCATCATTTAATACTCATTTCTTTCAACAAACATTTTCTAACTCAGCCCTTTCACAGTCCTCCCAAGATATGTTTAATGTGTGCACATAAAATTTTGTGAATATATGAATTATTGCCTTTGCTATAGTTCACCATTATTATTATTTTTTAAAATTTTCTTTCCACTGACCAAAAGTTGTTTGAGGTGAGGATCATGTCTTATTCATCTTTATCTCTTGCTCTATATAATATCTCTACATATTCTTAGATGTTTGTTGAAGGAAAAGGTGAATTAATAGATTTAAGCAGTTTACCATTTCTCCACTTAAAAATATTTATTGTGTACCTACTTTGTGCCATCCATCATTCTACACACAGAGTTCTATAGTAATTTTTAAAAAAACATAATAAATTCCTGCCCCCGTAGATCTTACATTATTTTGCTAATACATGTTTAATAATAACTGTTGATATGTACATGAACATTTTGATAGAGAGAAGAGGCTTGCCTGATAAACATCAAACAAGTTAAGCCACTTTTTGGTGAATAATTGAATCTCTGCTAATTATTTTTTAAATGTGTACTAGGATATTTCTTCCTTCAACATTTTCTCATGGGCAAGTACATACTAGGTAAAATTTTAAGAGAAAACCCAATAAGTTATTATAATAGCAAATACTAGACAGTATTGGACAATAGCAAAAAGTAATATTAAAATAGGATCTAGTGTTTCATTTAAATTTTTACTTCTGTTACTTGAGTCACAGTGGCAAACCTTCCTTTAATGTCATATAACTACAAAATGTATTTTTTCTCCGTCACTTGTGCAAATTAAAGTTCTAAAATTAGTTTTCTTACAGATATTTCAGTCAAGAAAGAGGAATTATATCTTATCTTTGAAACTAAGAGCATAGAATAAACCCGTTGATAGGTCCATAGCTCAAATGGTCATAGATGCTGTTCTAATTAACGCTATAAATGGGCTCTATATTAAAAGTTGTCTTTCTAAAGAACAATGAATACAGTCATTTTCATGAGGTCCACAAATCAAATATTTCATTAGAAAGAATGTAAATGAATATGTGAAACTAATGCTTCTATTTTTGTGGCATGGCATGTTACCATGAATTAATCCTCACAGCTCTAAATATTACTATTCAATGTGTGCAAGTGTAAAAATCAAAACAACACATTTCAACAAAATAAGCTCTGACCATGAAAAGTTTAAAGAATTATATTATTAGAAGCAGCTTTGAAAGTTATCCTTTTCATTCCTATTATCTCCTAAGAAATGAAAAAATCTGTATCATTAATTCCTTCAGAGGATAATCCATAACATCAGAAAATATATTCCAATATATAAAAACCTCTATTTTGGTTCAATAGTTTTTCTTAATAGCTAATAGAAATTTTCCCTTTTGCTTTAAAAGATCCTGTTATTAAATTAATACGATATAATTCATTTGAAATGTGGTTATTGAATCAAATTACTAAACAACTTTTTGAGGTTTTATTTAAATTAAAATTCTTTCACATATTGTCAATCATAAAAGTGAGAAAAAGCAAATCTGAGATAAGACTGTTCTGTTATTTCATATCTACCAATTATAGTTGATCTGGCATTATGGGGTTCCAAGAAAAGTAAGTTCTTCAAAGGGTGTTGGAAGTAGCCCCTTTGAAAACTTTTCTTGAGAATCTGGGAGCGAAATTGCAATACGAGACATATATATGTATATATATGGCTTTCCCTCCCTGAGCTATTGCTGCTTGAATGAGCACCAACTGCTCTTTCTCTCTGTGACACTTTTTATTGATGCATTTGTGACTAGCCATCCATCTACGCCCATTGTTTTTTCTTTTTCAAGTCTAATATCTTTAATCTTAAAACCTTACTGGCACTTTTCAGCACCATGAGTCTCCAGATCTAGTTATGACGAACTTGATTAGCAACCTGAATCTCTCTCAAAGAATGGTGCCCTTCCTATCTGACTCCACTGTAGGTAGCTAGGGTAGAGCTGAAGGCTCACTCTCCGTCTCTGTCTTCCATTTAATGGTGTCATTGCTGAGTGTGCTGACATTGTCCAGCACTGGGACATGCTCCCCATCTGGCGCTGCAGGGTATCTGGCCATACACTGTCACTATTCATGTACACTGACTGAGTTCCTGGTGAAGGTGGAAGTGAGGAGGGCCAGCTTCGGTGATGAATTTGCCTTGATATGTGCTGTCCGCCTTTGCATGTGCACCACACTCTTCCTCTCCTAAGTACAGATTGCATCTGGATAATGCTATATAAGAGAGGAGATTTTGCTGACCTGGTTGGAAATATCTTTATCGTGTAACTTTCATCTCCCTGTACCATACTCATTGACTTTCCTCATCTTTTCTCCTTGTATATTCCCATTGAATATCTGGAAAATACAAGGTCTTAAAAAACAAAATTTATACCCTATAAAAGATAATCTGATTAAGTCAAGCAGTAGTGCAGGAGTATGTTTAAAACTTTATTCAGCATAATCTTGCTTTCGATCATCGTTTGCATTTCAACCTTTTCAGTGTCTAGAGGAGTGCTGTCCAATGGAAATACAGTGCTAACCACATATGCAATTTAAAATTTTCTAATAGTTACACTTAAAAAAGTAAAAAGAAACATGAAGTTAATTTTAATAATGTAGTTTATTTAACCTAATGTATCCAAAATATTATTTTCAACAATCAACACAAACATTACTTACTAATAAGATATTTTTCATTCGTTTTTTTTTATACTGTCTTTAAATGTGGCAGAACTACCTCTTTTTTATCTCCTCTTAAGAGCTGTTTGTCATATAAGATTAAATGTTATTGTATAATCAGATATTTTGCCAAATAATCTGAAATAAGCCAAAAGATTGTTAGAAATATGAACTTTTGTTTACTACCATTATGCTGAAAACTCATCCCCCATAGCTATTGATATATGAACAATGGTATAAAACTATCATGATTAGCAAGATATTTCAACAATGTTTTATTTTTTTATATTATTCCTTTAAAAATCTCTTTTTGTATATGAATTATAAACTAATGGTTCAGTAGTACATAATTTATAAATAAGTATATTATGAATGCATGTTCAAAATTGAAAGGGGTACATGATCAAAAATGTGTGATGATCACTGGCTATTAGGACAAAAATCCAAATATTTCAGGTCAGTTTTTGAAGTCCTTCTTCTTGCCCACATATTGATCCCATTGAAGCTATCAGTGCTTCCCACATGCTTCCTCTAAATTAAGGCCGCCAACAAAAGCCAGATTCTTCTCTTAACTTGTTTGTTTGAACCCAACGTGCTCTTCATATCTGTGATTTTGCTCAAGCTTATTTTCCTGTTTGCTTCTCTCCTTCATCTTTTCAGGTATAAAAACAATATTATCCTTCAGGGTTCAGCATAATTTCCAACTCCTGGACCTCATCCTTGAATGATCACTCCATCCTGTATTTCTATCTTTCTAGGCCGAATTCTTTTATTATTTTTTTGTGTCTTTTATTTTTACATCTATTTATAGACAACCTTTTATTATTTATCTTTTTTTTAATTTAATGCATGCTCTGTTTTCTCGACTAAATTTTAAGTATTTTGAAAGCAAGGACTTTGTATGTCTTTGTGTGACCTTTTACTCCCTATAGGCTTATATAATATTGTGTAAATAAGTACTAGCTGAAACAGAATTAAGATTTAAATACTCCTGTTTTTTTTTTTTCTTCCACTTTAATCATACTCCTCAGTCTCTCTTAGTCTCTCTGGGATTTTATTGGTTAATATGTGTATGTTCTGTGGAAAGATGAGTTTAATAAGTAATGAAATACTTTGCGAAGCCAAGGAATTCTGTTATCTCAGAATGCCACAATTCTTTTATTCTTGAACAATTTAGTCTTTGCAAGAGAGAGGGATACTTTAGAGACTTTCCTTGAAGGGCTTAATAAACTTGTCCAACTCTGTATAATATAATCTCCCATAATTTGTTATTTTAGTGTGACAATCCAGCAGGAATGGAAATATGGTATGGTTTATTAGCAAAATGCTGTTGCATTATGTAGGTGAAAAGATAACATTTGGCATCTGTCAAGGGAATGGGACAACTTTCACAAATCAAAGTCCAGATTGGTCCAGGCTTCAGTGTTATCACATCATATAATCACCATTTAACTCATATTTTGCTTATGTTAATCATAAATTACTATCTCTGAACATTTTTGTATCTTTCTATAACATTTCATTTTTCTTTAGGTTTGAGGAAAATGAGAAGTTATTTTATAATACATGTTAGATTTGAGCACAGCAATTGGGAGTTGAGTAAACATTTACAGAAAAATATTAGAAATTATTTGACAAAATAAAATACAACTAAATAAAAATATGCTTTACTTCACTTATTCTCACATTTAGTTTTACATAGAATCACCTGAAGAGCTTTCATAAAATGCACATCTCCAGTCCCCGCTTAGACTATTGAATCAGACTCTCTAGGCTTGGAATCAGTGTTTTATAATCTCTCCAGTTTGGAGATGCCCTGCTCTCCCTGCTCCCAATTTCATACACTGTTATAGCACAACATGCTTCTTACCAAGGCTTAGAAGTTCTAAAAGTAGTACCATCTGGGGCAGACAAGCCAGAAGAGACCTTGGATACCATCTTCTCTGATTCTCTCTTCTCCAAAGGAAATTTTGGCGTTAGATCACAGACAGTCCCCTATAATCACCATTTTAAGGTTTCTTCCGGTTGACCCTGGGCCCTTGTTTTAATCTTACACTAGAGTAAAAACCCTGACCTACTCCAGGATGCACAGCAAGGTAACAACATAGTCACCATCAGCTCCCAGGACTACCATAACTCTATCTAGGGTAGTTCTAGGGACTACCTAGTATCTAGGGACGTTCCTTGGCGAAAGCTAAGCACGTAGCCATAGTATTCAAGTATTTTGGGGGCACAGAGAACCCAAACACCATTTGACATAGAGCATTTAGTCTTTATATTAGCCCCCGAGGTTGGTTTTAATGTCCTATGTTTTTTCCTTTTACCAATGAACAGCCTCAGAGAGTAACTTATCTGAGGTAAGCCAACTCATAAATGATGAAGCTGTGTTTATGTTGCACACATGTTTGAATCCAAAATCAATGCTTTTTCTAGTTTAGCATTGTTTCAATTAGAATTTATTTATGCATCAATAACTAATGCTTTCTTCGAGTATAGGAAAGTATTAATGGACTAAATCATGACCAAGAAATGCTGAAGTTTTATTATGCTTTATAAATGATTAATTCCAACAGCATGTACTAAGGAATGGAGATATGGTCCTAATATTCAGATGTATCAAAGCAATTTAGAATGTTTTATGGCTAGAAAGTAATATCTGGTACCAATGTAATGTTCTGCCTGATCATGAGTGATTCTTATTCAGTATTTTCAAGCTCTTATCTTTTTCTTCATTTCTGTTGTTGCTCTCATATAATTCTTTAATGAATGAAAAAATGAGTTAGGAAAAGTGAGAATGTAAAAGGATGTGAAGAGAGAAGTATGCTATGAAGTAGCATCCCATAGCTTTTAAAATGAAAGTTATCAGGTCATCTTTGATATTTAGAATAAATACAATAGAGATTGTCTCAGATTGTAGTAGATACCTGCTACAATTTAATTTCTTTTGTCCTTAAAACATAAAGAGCTGCTGTATTATCAAATTGCACACTGGTTTGAGTTTCTGTTATTCTAACATCATTATTCTGTTTTGTTTTTAACTGTCAGTACAGGACATGTTGACATAATGAAATATTTTGGAATTCTTTTCTCATATCAGAGCAGACCAGGTCAGAAAACTTTGTTCTACTTTCTTGTTTCCAGAGAATAATTTAAGATGCAAATCTCATTGTTTGCAAATATATTGATTCCTTGAAAATCTTGATTTAGAAGTGTATACAAAATAAGTAAATTGGCCTCTAATGACTAAATTTGTCTTATTTTAGAAAGTCAGCATTTATCAAGAAAGTATGTTCTTAATAAAGACATGAAAAAGTTCTGGATTTTTTAAACCTCTTTTCATTTCAATGAGCAAAATAATGAAATATTCCCATATACAAATTTTCTTCTCATAAAAGAATACTACAGCATGACAAAGCACATAGGATTATTATTATAGAGCTCGGTGAATGAGAACAAAATTTTGTGTCGGAATATGAATTGGAGTTATGGGTATCTTTTCTTACCTTTTTCTTTCAAAGGAGGAATCATTACTAGATAGGATTTTTAAAGTCACAAAATATTGCTTACTTAATCTTGCTAGAAAAATGGCCAATGACATTTTTAATTTGATGTTGAAGTCATGTTCAGTTACTCATTCTTTCTATGTTTACATCTACTATCAATTGCAGTTTTCATCTTATTAGATCTTTGAGGCTCAAAAGTGGGATAACTATCACATATTTCCTACCAGAATTATTCTATCTCCAGTTTATTCTTTAGTGGAGATAGACTCCTAATTCCAAGTGATAAAAATTGATGATGATTACATCATAATGATGTTAAAATATCTTTTCTAACAACTACTGGCCTCAGCCAGTGATCATGGGCACAAAAATCTCAGGGTTAATAATTTCATAGAGAAATGAAGTGAAATACTGACAAGTTTATACCCCGGAAATACTTTGATTAGGAAGATGTATTGAAATTGTCTATTTTAGTCTCAAATTTTGAAGATTCATTCAAG
>NW_011888848.1:1119539-1125807 GCF_000151845.1 Pteropus vampyrus
ATGGTCCTAATATTCAGATGTATCAAAGCAATTTAGAATGTTTTATGGCTAGAAAGTAATATCTGGTACCAATGTAATGTTCTGCCTGATCATGAGTGATTCTTATTCAGTATTTTCAAGCTCTTATCTTTTTCTTCATTTCTGTTGTTGCTCTCATATAATTCTTTAATGAATGAAAAAATGAGTTAGGAAAAGTGAGAATGTAAAAGGATGTGAAGAGAGAAGTATGCTATGAAGTAGCATCCCATAGCTTTTAAAATGAAAGTTATCAGGTCATCTTTGATATTTAGAATAAATACAATAGAGATTGTCTCAGATTGTAGTAGATACCTGCTACAATTTAATTTCTTTTGTCCTTAAAACATAAAGAGCTGCTGTATTATCAAATTGCACACTGGTTTGAGTTTCTGTTATTCTAACATCATTATTCTGTTTTGTTTTTAACTGTCAGTACAGGACATGTTGACATAATGAAATATTTTGGAATTCTTTTCTCATATCAGAGCAGACCAGGTCAGAAAACTTTGTTCTACTTTCTTGTTTCCAGAGAATAATTTAAGATGCAAATCTCATTGTTTGCAAATATATTGATTCCTTGAAAATCTTGATTTAGAAGTGTATACAAAATAAGTAAATTGGCCTCTAATGACTAAATTTGTCTTATTTTAGAAAGTCAGCATTTATCAAGAAAGTATGTTCTTAATAAAGACATGAAAAAGTTCTGGATTTTTTAAACCTCTTTTCATTTCAATGAGCAAAATAATGAAATATTCCCATATACAAATTTTCTTCTCATAAAAGAATACTACAGCATGACAAAGCACATAGGATTATTATTATAGAGCTCGGTGAATGAGAACAAAATTTTGTGTCGGAATATGAATTGGAGTTATGGGTATCTTTTCTTACCTTTTTCTTTCAAAGGAGGAATCATTACTAGATAGGATTTTTAAAGTCACAAAATATTGCTTACTTAATCTTGCTAGAAAAATGGCCAATGACATTTTTAATTTGATGTTGAAGTCATGTTCAGTTACTCATTCTTTCTATGTTTACATCTACTATCAATTGCAGTTTTCATCTTATTAGATCTTTGAGGCTCAAAAGTGGGATAACTATCACATATTTCCTACCAGAATTATTCTATCTCCAGTTTATTCTTTAGTGGAGATAGACTCCTAATTCCAAGTGATAAAAATTGATGATGATTACATCATAATGATGTTAAAATATCTTTTCTAACAACTACTGGCCTCAGCCAGTGATCATGGGCACAAAAATCTCAGGGTTAATAATTTCATAGAGAAATGAAGTGAAATACTGACAAGTTTATACCCCGGAAATACTTTGATTAGGAAGATGTATTGAAATTGTCTATTTTAGTCTCAAATTTTGAAGATTCATTCAAGGAAGCTTTAGAGTAAGCATAGAAATATATCCATTAAATGAAATTGGGTGTTCAGCGCCCTGCCAGCTGTACTTAGCACCAAGTTCCTGTCATTTAGAAGTATTACTTTCCGAGAAAACTATTTTCCCATTCACTGGGGATAAATCTGTGTTTTGAATAGACTACTTAGATGATAGTAACTGCCTTTAAAAAAATTTATGTAATCATTAATGTTGTAATACCATCATGGTTTGTTCCTTGAACAATGGCGATCTTGTATCTGCCTTCCCTCCACACATGCATCATAGGTATAAAGTTTTTACACATTTCTTTGATAGCTATTAGGAAAGCAGTTTCCTATCTGTAGACATAAGTTCTATTGGAAAGTAGTATCTTGTTAGGTGGAATTATATCCCTGAATACTGTTTAATTTGTTTTTGTTACTATTCTAAGGAAAAATTGAGATTTTCTTTGTCTTTAAAAATTTTATAAGTATTAAGCAAACATTATAAATAAATAGGCTACTTCAAGCTTTAGGACACTCAGCCAAGCAGCAAGCACAGTTAAATGTATTCATTCTGAAATTCCTAGTTATAATAAAAGAGGGAATGAAAATAATATTTTTTATTTTTTGCTATGTTTTTCTGTCCAAAGAAAATAACAAATTCGTAAAACAGAATTACTTGGCTATATAAATCCATGTTTCACTTCTTTGAATTGGGGTAGAAATCTTCTCTGTAGGAATTAGGACAATTCCAGTTGAGATCGACCGTTTTGCATTTATTATTCAGTGTCTGCTGTAGAAGGAAAACTTACTTTTCAACTGTTAACATACTTTTTTTAAAAAAAAGATATTACTATTCATTCTCCACTATTAATAAAAGATTAGACTCTAGAAGGAAAATAAAAGATACATTTAAATTTTTTCATCTTTCTTTGTGAGCTCATGTTCTCTTGCGATATTCTCTTTAAAAACATTTTTTTTTAGAACAACAAAAAAAGTTTGTTTATCATTATGGTGAGGTTGTAGCCAGATAGAATATTTCACAAAATCATATATTTTAGATTTTTATTTTAGAGGATGATTATAGCTAATAATGTCTGGCTTCCACTTAGTACTTTGCCCACATAATTGCATGGTGTGATTTAACTTTAGATTTTAGAACATTAATTAAAACCTTCAGTTTAAGTCAAGATAAAATGCTGAGAAATATATAGGGAGTAGAAGCTGAATAACTATCTTGCTGCGTAAAATTAAACACTGATTAAAAAGAGAGCAGAGATTGTAAAAAAAAAAAAAACCATCTTGTACAAAGTAAAATGCTGATTTGATACATTTTAAAGTCAATGTCAGTGCTGAAGCAGCTTGGTGAAAATGATCATACGAAGTAGTGTTTTTCCTCTTATATTTCTTATTTTGCTTTTTGTGAATTTCTTTTTCTTTGTGAATTGAATATAATCTGAACTTTTAATATAAGGTCATCAGTGTAAAATGTGGGCCTGGGGAGAATGGGTTGAAGTGGCATATAGATTTTATATATCTGTCTCTCAACTTATATAAAGTTACCTTGCTATTTGTTTGCATTTGTGTGTCAGAGGCACTGAGCAAAGCTCAGGAGATGCAAGGGTTTCAAGATGAAGGAGAAATCCAAGAGAGACAAGTTATCCGTGATGGCTGTAGGGCCCAGATGCATGTCTAAGAACAACAGCTGGCCTCATCAAATGCCTTAGAATAATTATAAATATATCATGGTTCTTTACATAAATATGGAAATAATTTCATTTTCAATTCTGGTATCATCAATAGAATATTTTTTCTTCGTTATTGTGAAATGTCTTACTTGGCCCCCAAATAAATATATTATTTACGTACATATTAGGGAGAACTTCCATATACTTTACTGTTTGTGTTTCTATGCACTTACTGATTTACCTAAGCCCTATTTTTGCCCTAATTTAATCATAGCAACTAAATCATTTATTCATTCATTCAGCAAACGTTGTTAATATGCGCTAGGAATTTATTTCTTGGTTTAATATAGATTAGATTGTGAAAATAATGAAAAATAAGTTTTCATTTAGGAGCACACATTAATAGAATGATATAATTTTGCTTTCTTAAGCTGAGATATGTAGATTTAAATTAAAAGCAAGAAAGTTTGTGATTTGGGGCAGTAAATCTGCAATCACTAACATTGGATCTTTATTTTTCTGGCGGCTGTTCACTTTTTTCTTTTTTTTTTTTTGAGGAAGGAAGACATCTTTATTAATGTTCTTGTTAACAGAGCACAGTTTGTTAAATACCCCGCACATTCATCATTATACTCAGTTCTACACTGGAAAGGTATCAAATATGTATCATTGGGATCTTGGGAAGAAGTTTCACAACCCTTAAATAATTGGCTTAATTATGAGAATCTTGATTCCTCTTGCATAGCCTTAGAGAGTCAGCAGTGGTTAAATTTTAGCTTTTTAAAAAATTATTATTAAATAAGCTATTGCAGATAACTATATCACCTGAGTATGAGATACTTAACTAGTGATGAACAGACGTGGTGAAATCATTCAGAAATCTTTGCTGTCCTTATGCTTTTTTACTTACCCTCTTTCCTTGAAATTACCTTGTTTTTAAGGACTGTCAAAGTATGTGAATAACTCAAGAAGTATATTTCTCTATGTTCATGGTTCATATATTTTCCCTGGAAAGTCATTTACTATCAGATATACATTTTGGTATATCTAAAAATCATACATATATTTATTTTTTTCTCTTTTCTTTGACACACTCAGAGCACAAAATGTCTTTCAGTTAGAATTATGAATAATTTTTCTTAGAAATTTCCTTGGTCATTCTTTAATTCACAGACTCATAATAAAAGTTACTATAAGTTGTACTATAAGTTGTGTAAGTAATATCTTTCTTTCCTAATTCCCATAGCATTTTCTTTCTGGGCACTTGAAGAGATCTCATATTCTATCTGCTTTTGCTGCTGAGTTTATGTTTCTTTATTCTTTTTAATTAACAACTTTATTTTTTAGAGCAGTTTTAGATTCGCAGCTAAATTGAGTTGAAGATACAGAGGTTTCCCACATACCTCTTGTCTACCCCTCCAAAAAACTCTCCTACAGTTTCCGGCACTATGGACATCCTGCACCAGAGTGGTACATTTGTTGCAATTAATGAACATACATTGACACATCATTATCACCTAAAGTCCATGGTTGACAGTAGGGCTCACTCTCGGTGGTATACATTTTATAGGTTCTGACATATGTATAATGACATGTATCCACCACTGTAGTATCATACAGAATAATTTCATTGCCCTAAAAATCCTTGGCGCTCTGCCTATTCATCTCTCCCTCCCTCCTAATCCCTAACAACCACTAATCTTTTTCACTTTCTCCATAGTTTTGCCTTATCCCAAAAGTCATATTGTTGGAACGATACAATATGTAGCTTTTTCAGATTGGCTTCTTTTACTTAGCAGTATGCATTTAAGTTTTCTGCACATCTTTTCAAGGCTTGATAACATTTCTTTTTAGCCCTGAATAATATTCCATTGTCTGGATGTACCACATCTTATCCATTCACCTACTGAAGGTGAATCCAAACACCATCTTGGATGTTTCCAAATTTTGACAATTATGAATAAAACGACTATAAATATTTATGTGCAGGTTTTCATGTTGATATAGGATACATTAAATTCACTTGGTTAAACACCGAGGAACATGATTGCTGGATCATATAGTAAGAGTCTGTTTAGTTTAGTAAGAAACTGCCAAACTTTCTTCCGAAATGGCTGTATTATTTTGTATTCCCATCGGTAGTGAATGAAGAGATACTGTTGCTCCATGTCCATGTCCTCACCAGGATTTAATGTTGCCAGTGTTTTAGATTTTGGTCATTATAATAGGTAGTTTAGTGGTATCTTATTGTTTTAATTTGCAGTTGCCTATTGACATATGATTTTATATGCTTATTTGCCATTTGAATATCTTTGGTGATATACACTCAAGTCTCTGGCCCATTTTTACTTGGATCTTTAATTTTCTTATTGTTGGTTTTAAGAGTTCTTTTTATATTTTAGATAATAGTCCTTTATCAGATTTGTCTTTGGCAAATGTCATCTCCCAGTCTGTGACTTGCCTTCTCATTCACTTGGCATTGTCTTTTGCAGTGTAGACGTTTTTAATTTTAATGAAGTCCAGTTTATCAATGATTTTTTTCATGGCTTGTACCTTCGATGTTGCCCAAAAGCCATCACCATATCTAAGGTCATCTAATTGTTCTCCTATGTTATCTTCTAGGAGTTTTATAGTTTCGCATTTCACATTTAAATCTATGATCCATTTTGAGTTAATTTTTGTGAAGGGTATAAGGTCTGGATCCAGATTTCTTTTTTTATATGTAGATGTACAGTTATTCCAGTACCATTGTTGAAAAGACTGTCTTTGTTTCATTGCATTGCCTTTGCTCCTTTGTGAAAGATCATTTGACTGTATTCATGTGGGTCTGATATCTGGGCTCTCTATTTTTGTTCCATTAGTCTATTTGTCTATTCTTTCATTAATACTGTCTTGACTCTTGTAGCTTTCTATTAAGTATTGAAGTTGGGTAGTGTCAACTTTAATATCTTCCAACTTTGTTTTTCTTTAATACCGAGTTGGCTATTCTGGTCTTTTGATTCTCCATATGAACTTTCGATGACCACAAAATATTGCTGGGATCTTGATTGGGATTATATTGAATATATAGATCAAGTTGGGAAGAACTGATATCTCAACAATAGTGAGTCTTTATTCATGAACATGGACTGTCTTTCAATTTATTTAGTTGTTCTTTGATATATTTCATCAGAGTTTGGTAATTTTCCT
>NW_011888848.1:1125857-1130454 GCF_000151845.1 Pteropus vampyrus
GTAAGAGTCTGTTTAGTTTAGTAAGAAACTGCCAAACTTTCTTCCGAAATGGCTGTATTATTTTGTATTCCCATCGGTAGTGAATGAAGAGATACTGTTGCTCCATGTCCATGTCCTCACCAGGATTTAATGTTGCCAGTGTTTTAGATTTTGGTCATTATAATAGGTAGTTTAGTGGTATCTTATTGTTTTAATTTGCAGTTGCCTATTGACATATGATTTTATATGCTTATTTGCCATTTGAATATCTTTGGTGATATACACTCAAGTCTCTGGCCCATTTTTACTTGGATCTTTAATTTTCTTATTGTTGGTTTTAAGAGTTCTTTTTATATTTTAGATAATAGTCCTTTATCAGATTTGTCTTTGGCAAATGTCATCTCCCAGTCTGTGACTTGCCTTCTCATTCACTTGGCATTGTCTTTTGCAGTGTAGACGTTTTTAATTTTAATGAAGTCCAGTTTATCAATGATTTTTTTCATGGCTTGTACCTTCGATGTTGCCCAAAAGCCATCACCATATCTAAGGTCATCTAATTGTTCTCCTATGTTATCTTCTAGGAGTTTTATAGTTTCGCATTTCACATTTAAATCTATGATCCATTTTGAGTTAATTTTTGTGAAGGGTATAAGGTCTGGATCCAGATTTCTTTTTTTATATGTAGATGTACAGTTATTCCAGTACCATTGTTGAAAAGACTGTCTTTGTTTCATTGCATTGCCTTTGCTCCTTTGTGAAAGATCATTTGACTGTATTCATGTGGGTCTGATATCTGGGCTCTCTATTTTTGTTCCATTAGTCTATTTGTCTATTCTTTCATTAATACTGTCTTGACTCTTGTAGCTTTCTATTAAGTATTGAAGTTGGGTAGTGTCAACTTTAATATCTTCCAACTTTGTTTTTCTTTAATACCGAGTTGGCTATTCTGGTCTTTTGATTCTCCATATGAACTTTCGATGACCACAAAATATTGCTGGGATCTTGATTGGGATTATATTGAATATATAGATCAAGTTGGGAAGAACTGATATCTCAACAATAGTGAGTCTTTATTCATGAACATGGACTGTCTTTCAATTTATTTAGTTGTTCTTTGATATATTTCATCAGAGTTTGGTAATTTTCCTCATATAGACCTTGTACATATTTTGTTAGATTTATGCCTAAGTATTTCAATTTTTTTTAGATACATACCTCAATGGTAATTTTTTAAAATTGCAAATTCTGCATGTTCATTACTTATATATAATAAATTTGGTCATTTAGTATATGTAATAAAGTGATTGACTTTTGTATATTAACCTTGTATCCTCCAATGTTGCTATAATTGCTAATTAGTTCCAGGAATTTTTTTTTGTTATTGATTCTTTTGGATTTTCTACATGAACAGTCATGCCACCTATGAACAAAGACAGTTTTATTTCTTTCTTCATAATCCGTATACTTTTTATTTCCTTTTCTCGTCTTATTGCATCAGGTAGGATTTACAATATGGTTCTGAAAAGCAGAACCATATTGAAAGGAGACAACTTGCCTTCTTCCTGATCTTAGCAAGAAAGCTTTGAGTTTCTCACCATTAAGCATGATGTTATTAAGTTTGTAGATGTTTTTGTCAAGTTGAAGAAGTTCCCCTCTATTCCTAGTTTCCGGAGAGTTTTTCTCATGAGTTGGTATTGGATTTTGCCAAGTGCTTTTCTCCATCTGTTTATTTATATGATCATGTGGTTTTTCTTCTCTAGCCTGTTGATGTGATAGATTACATTAGCTGATTTTCAAATATCGAGTCAGCCTTTTTATACCGTAGGTAAATCCAACTTTGTCGTGGTTTATAATTCTTTTTATACATTTTTGGATTAAGTTTGCTAATATTTTGTCAAGAATTTTCTCATCTACGTTTGTGAGAGGGAGTGGTCTGTAGTTTTTTTTTTTTCTCGTAACATCTTTGTCTAATTTGATATTAGGATAATGCTGGCCTCATAGAATGAGTTAGAAAGTATTCTTTCTGTTTCCATGTTCTGAAAGAGATTGTAGGGAATTAATGTAATCTGTTCCTTAAATATTTAGTAGAATTCCCCAGTGAACCCATATGGGCCTGGTACTTTGTGTTTGGGAAGCTAATTAAGTATCGATTCAATTTTTAAAATAGATATAGGCCTAATCAGATTGTGTGTTTCTTGAGTTTTAGCAGATTGTGTTTTTCAAAGAAAATTTGTAGGCATCAATTTTTTCATAGCAAGTCTTTATTAACTTTTTCATGTCCATGGGATCTGTAATGATATCCCCACTCTCATTTTTAATATTAATTTGTTTCTTCCCTGTTTTTAGTTAGCCTGGTTAGAGGCTTATCACTTTTATTGAACTTTCCAAAGAACCAGCTTTTGGTTTTGTCGATTTTTCTCTCTTGATATCTTGTTTTCAATTTAATTGATTTCTATTCTAATTTTTATTATTTTTTCTTCTGATTACTTTGGATTAAATTTGCTCTTAGTTTCTTAATGTGAAAGCTTAAATATTTGATTTTTAAATATTCGTCTTTTCTAATATATGCATTTAATGCCATAAATTTCCCTCTAAGCACTGCTTTTGCTCCATCTCACAATTTTTTTTTTGACTTTTTAAAAATTTTTCTATTAGTTTCAGGTATTCCATCCCACAAATTTTAATATTACATTGTTAATTTTCATTTAGTTCAAATATTTCTTAACTCTTCTTGTAATTTTATCTTTGACCCATGTGTTAAGAAGTGTTGTTTTTTTTTAATTAAGATTTTACTTTTTTAAGAGAAGTTTTGAGTTCACCACAAAACTGAGAGGAAGGTACTGAGATTTTCCATATACCCCCTATCCCCACATATGCACTGTCTCCCCCATTATCAACATCCCCCACCTGAGTGGTACATTTGTTTCAAATGATGAACATATCTTGACACATCATGACTTCCACAGTCTATGTATGGTTCACTATTGTGTTATACATCCTCTGGTTTTGGAGAAATGTATAATGATATGTATTCATATTATGATATCACGTACAGAGTAGTTTTACTGCCTTAAAAAGCTTCTGTTCTCTATCTACTCATGCTCTCCCCTGCCCCCGCAAATCCTTGCAACTGCTAATCTTTTTATTGTTTCTATAGTTCTGGCTTTTCCAAAATGCATATATTTGGAATCATACAGAAGAGTGTTTTTAACGTCTAAATATTTTGAGATTTTTCTCGCTATCTTTCTGTTAGTGATTTCTAGTTTGAGTCCATGTGTTCTGAGAGTGACATTGTATAAGTTCTATTTTTTTATATTTGTTAATATATGTTTTGTGACCCGAAATATGGTCTGTCTTGATGAATGTTCCATGTATGTTTGAGAAAAATGTGTATTGTGCTGTTGTTGGATAAAGTAGTCTATAGATGCCAATTATATTCAGGCGATTGATAGTGATGTTAAATTCAACTGTGTCCTTATTGGTTTTTTCCTGTTCGATCTGTTCAGTTCTGATGGAGAGGTATTGAAGTCTCTTCTAATTACAATAGTGGATTTATCTATTTCTCCTTGCAGTTCTATCAGTTTTTGCCTCATATGAGTTAATGTCCTTTTGTTAGGTGCATACTCATTAAGGATTATTATGTTTTCTTGGAGTATTTACCCCTTCGTCGTTGCATAATAATCTTTTTTTTCCTTGATAATATTCCTTGTTCTGAAGTCTACTCCGCTGAAATTAACATACCTACTCCAGCTTTCTTTTGATTAATGTTAACAAGGTATATCTTTCTCTATTCACATACTTTTTAATCTGTGTCTTTTGATTAAAGTGGTTTCTTATAGACAATATATAGTTGAGTTTTATTTTATAATCCCCTCTGTTTATGATCCAATCTCTGTCTTTTAATTGTTTTTATACCATCAAAATTTAAGGTGGCTATTGCTATAGTTTGATTAATATCCACAATATTTGTTCCCTTTATTTTTTTGTTTTTATTTTTGTCATTCCATTTTCTCTCCTTTCTTAGTATATCAACTATACTTCTTTTTTAACTTGTTTTAGTGGTTTCCCTAGAGTTCACAATATACATTCACAACTATGTAAGTCTCTTTTGAACTAACAGTATCCCACTTCATGAGTAGGATGAGTACTTCATAATAACAAAATAATCCTAATTTCTCCTTTCCCCGTGTCTTTGCTGTCATTTATTTCACTTATATATAAGCACATTTATATATATATATACCTACATACACACGCAATAACACATAATTGGATGCATTGTTGTTATTAGAAGCTGTATCTGTTACATCAATTAAGAATAAGAAAAATAAATGTTTAATTTTACCTTCGCTTATTCCTTCTCTGATGCTCTTTCTTTATGTAGGTCCAAGTTTCTGAAATAGTTAATTTCATTCTCTCTGTAAAACTTTTTTCATCATTTCTTTAAGGCAGGTCTACTGGCATCAAATTTTCTCAATTTTTTCTTATCTGGGATATCTTTATTTCTCCATCACCACAAGGTACAGAATTTTTGGTTGGTGGATACAATTTTGCAGGGTACAGAATTCTCGACACCTTAAATATTTCACTCCACTCTTTCTCACCTGCATGGTTTCTG
>NW_011888848.1:1130504-1136957 GCF_000151845.1 Pteropus vampyrus
ATAATATTCCTTGTTCTGAAGTCTACTCCGCTGAAATTAACATACCTACTCCAGCTTTCTTTTGATTAATGTTAACAAGGTATATCTTTCTCTATTCACATACTTTTTAATCTGTGTCTTTTGATTAAAGTGGTTTCTTATAGACAATATATAGTTGAGTTTTATTTTATAATCCCCTCTGTTTATGATCCAATCTCTGTCTTTTAATTGTTTTTATACCATCAAAATTTAAGGTGGCTATTGCTATAGTTTGATTAATATCCACAATATTTGTTCCCTTTATTTTTTTGTTTTTATTTTTGTCATTCCATTTTCTCTCCTTTCTTAGTATATCAACTATACTTCTTTTTTAACTTGTTTTAGTGGTTTCCCTAGAGTTCACAATATACATTCACAACTATGTAAGTCTCTTTTGAACTAACAGTATCCCACTTCATGAGTAGGATGAGTACTTCATAATAACAAAATAATCCTAATTTCTCCTTTCCCCGTGTCTTTGCTGTCATTTATTTCACTTATATATAAGCACATTTATATATATATATACATACATACACACTCAATAACACATAATTGGATGCATTGTTGTTATTAGAAGCTGTATCTGTTACATCAATTAAGAATAAGAAAAATAAATGTTTAATTTTACCTTCGCTTATTCCTTCTCTGATGCTCTTTCTTTATGTAGGTCCAAGTTTCTGAAATAGTTAATTTCATTCTCTCTGTAAAACTTTTTTCATCATTTCTTTAAGGCAGGTCTACTGGCATCAAATTTTCTCAATTTTTTCTTATCTGGGATATCTTTATTTCTCCATCACCACAAGGTACAGAATTTTTGGTTGGTGGATACAATTTTGCAGGGTACAGAATTCTCGACACCTTAAATATTTCACTCCACTCTTTCTCACCTGCATGGTTTCTGCGAAGTTGGATGTAATTTTTATCTTTGCCCGTCTATAGGTAAAGTATTTCCCTCACCCTCACCTCCTGGCTTTTTCAAGATTTCTTCTTTATATTTGATTTTCTGAATTGAATATAATATACCTAGGTGAAGTTTTGTTGTTGTTTGTTTGTTTCATTTATCTGTTTGGTGTTCTTCCAGCTTCCTGAATCTGTAGTTTATTACTTTATTACTTTAAATACTGATTTTCTTTCCCTCCTGTCCTAGAATTCCCATTAGACATAAGCTATACCTTTTATAATTTCCCATAGTTCTGGAATATTCTGATTTTTTTTTTCTTTTTGCATTTTGCTTTTCAGTTTTGGAAATTTTTATTGTCATATTCTCAAGGTCAGAGTGTTTTTTTCCCTGAGCCATGCTCAGTCTACTAATGAGCCCATCAAAGGCATTTTTCATTTCTGTTACAGTATTTTTGATCTCTAGCATTTTTATTCTTCATTAGAATTTTCTTCTCTCTGCTTACATTCTTTATCTGTTCTTGCATTGCTGTGTACTTTTTCTATTAAAATTCTTAGCATATTAGCCATAGTTTTTAAAAAATTTCTGGTCTGATAATTCTAACATTTCTGCCATATCTGACTACGGCTCTGATGCTTGTTCATTCTCCTTAAGCTGTGTTTTTTTGCCTTCTGTGATTGGGTCTCAGTCTTTTGATGAGCCAAGGCCCCTGGACTGTGAATTTCACCAGTGCTTCCCAGTTTTTTCCTCACTCTTAGGTGAGACAGGATAGTTAGAGGAGAATGGGGTTGGGTATTTTCCCTCTCCCAGGTTAGTTAGATTCTGATATAATCCCAATGGTTTTGATGTGGTAAAATTGTTTCTCCTCAGGGTAGGCCTTTTTAAGAAGAACAGAATGTTCTGGTGTATTTCAGTATGGTTCCTTTTCCTCTTCCCCTTCTGTAAGCATGAGGGGATTTTCCTCCAATATTCACTGCGAGGACCTGGAGATAAAACTCACAGAAATGTGGGAACCCCTATAGGACTGAAGTCCCCTGGACTTTCTAACTCTAAGACTTACACTTAGTCTCCAGCAGTTCATCAATTTTAGACTTCCCTACTCCAGCACTATTTCAGGTGGTGGTTTCTGCTTGTGAGTTTCTGCTCCAATAAGTTGTGAAAGATTCTCTGTATCTGCCTGTCTATTTCTCTAATTTTGGGGGCAGCAGTTTGTCCTGTGACCTCACTTCTCTGAAAGATTTAAGAACAGTTATTGATTTTTCAATTCGTTCAACTTTTTGCCTGTTATTAGGACAGAGTCGTGACTTACAAGCTTTTTTTTAGGCTGGACTGGAAACAGAAGTTACTTCTGTTTCTTGAAAGTACAGATTATGTCTAAATTATCTCTGTTTATCCCCTTACATAACTATCACAATGCCTCCCACGTAGCTGGTTCTCAATAAATGTTTTCAAATGAATGAATGACTAGATATGTGTCTACACTTTCATAAATTTTTCTATGATCCCTTTCTATGGTGAAATTCCATTTTTTTCTTCATCTGTCTTAAAGTGTGACAGCTCCACTCTTGCAGATGTGAGCACTAAATCTACAACTGAAGCATGTAACTGGAATTTTGTCCCAACTTTAATCAAGGCCGCTATTCCTCATCAGTTTTATATGTAACCCAAAGGTCACCTTCTCTAAGATACATGGTAAGCAGAGAAGGTATTTCATGTGCGCTGTTGAGATGTCATCTTGTTCTTCATATCTCACGCTCTTTTTTCAGATCTAAATGCTGCTAGGACTACTTCTTACACTGATATATTAGAAGCTAGAATTCTCAGACTATTGACTGCGTAATGTAACTATCCTTACTCTGGCTTCAGGAGAGGGATTATATAACGAAAAGCCACAATTCTTTTTATTGCCTTATAACTTTCTTCCTGCTGGACCCCCCTCATATCTCCACATTGTTTGTACAGTTTTCATCAACTTTACCCATGGAATGGGATAATTGATGGAAATTAGAACATAGGCAAATTTAGATATAAAATTGATGTTATGACTGTCTTTCTACTTCAGATGAATAGAGCTAAGAAATTTAAGCCTTACCTTCTTCATTTTCCAGCTTTGCTCTGTGACTTGATGCCTGTCCTTTGACATTTGGTAGAACTCTTCAAAAACCTATAGCTTGACTCTCTACCTGCCTCCACCCAACCTCACCCAGTAGAGTTTGGTCCCCTTAAAATTCATCTTCTTTTCTACGCAAGAAAGTCTTTGAAATGCATGAATTCTATAGGAACCTGAAATAATTCTGTTTAGCACGAGAGAGGGAATATGATATGAAGTGGTAAAGCTCTAGAAGAAGGGTCTAGGTGGGCTTTTCTACTACAATTTTGGATTTTTTTAGGTCTTTCTGTTAATACAAAGTATTGCTCTGCTCCTTTATTCTTCACGATAGTCAAGTGGACAACTATTGGATTAAACACACACACAGACACCCTCCCCAAATATAAAAGTGGTTTTTATTGAAGAGCAGTAGAGAGCCATACTAAACAAATGCCTTTCTCTAAATATAACTGAACTTGCAGATTCCCATTCCCACAACCTTCCTATGACCATTTTGTACTCAGAAGTCAATCTTGCATAGGGAACGGGTCTGTCACCAATGCTCTATTCAAAGTAATAGGCTTATAGATCACTTGCCACTTTATGACTGCTTCCTGGCTCTCTTGGCATGGTCTTGGCATAGTTTTCTCCAGCTTGTGCCATCTCAACATCTGAATTAAGGTGTCATCTACAATAATCTCTTGAAATGGAAAGGAGGAAAATAAGGTCAGTTTTCCTTCTATTCAAGCAAATCTCCTAGAAGTCAGGATAGGGGGACACTTTCAGTTGCTATTTAAAATCTGCTGGATGAAGTGATTTATAAGAAATCCTTCTGATATATATAATTTTATGATTCTAAGTAGTATTACAAGAATATTATACCTTATTTTGACTCTTATTTAAACATGTGAATTTGATTTTGAACCAAAATCAAATGCATTTTGTTTCTAATTTATAAGTATTTCATTGGATGCCTATATTCATACATTTTAATAATAACCAGCTTCTTACTGTTCTAGTAATTAGCTGTCTAGCTGTCTAAATTGGCTGCAGTTTGATTTTGCCTCAACAAATACTTTATTAAAACCTATTTACTATGCTGGCAACTTTCTTATGCCTTAAATAGATAGTCACTCCATCCTTCAGAAGACCAAAAAATTCTTTGATCCTCATAATGTAGTACTACCACAATTTAAATTCAAGAGTAACTTTAGCATCCAGATTGCCACTTTTATTTGTTACCAGTACTGTACATGCCTTGCATAAAAAAAAAACACCCTATTATCTAGCATTGGCAACCTCATACTCTAATATCTGCCCAAAATGAAATTCCCTGTGTCATATTGATATTCTTGGTATTTGAGTCCTATGCTCCCGCCTTACGGAAGCATTTTGGATTCCCAGGATACAGACTGCTTTATTATATCTTCATGACTTTCACATACTGCTCCCTTAGACAAGATGGCTACTTTCCATCACCTTCTACTTTGCATAACTCCTTATCTTTTAAAATTCAGCTCAGATATTATATCCTTTGGGAAGATGTTTTCAATTTTGCCCTCTCCTTCAAGTCTAGGTTAACTGTACATCGTACATTCATACTTACACATAATTGTTGTCTTTGCAAGTATACAGTTTCATAAATCTTTGTCCTAAATTGTGAACCTGTTGATTTTAGAAACTATGCTCTTTGGACGAGATTCCATAGTGTAGTGATTAGCATGTCTACTTTACACACAGAAGGTCCTGGCTTTTGCCCCAGTGGAGCCATGGTCCATGCCACCCTAAACAAGCCCGATGTCTGATCTTGGAAGCTAAGCAGGGTTGGGCCTGGTTCGTACTTGGATGGGAGACACCTAGGAAGACCAGGTGCTGTAGGCATAAATAATAATAATAAAAAAGGAACTATGCTCTTTATCTGTATGTTGCCAGCACATAGTAGATGGCCAATAATATTTAATGAACTGATGGCAACATTGGTTGTAGAAACTTAACCTGAGTGTTCCTTCTGGGTTTTCCATTCTACCTGGATAATGTATGCAGAGCTTACTGTTATACTAAGTTACTCACAAATCTTATAGGAAGGACTTTTTCACTTCTTAATGTATTTGGATCTTATTATAGAACTATTATGGTTGTTGCTGTTATTTTTATTTTTATGAGAGATGGACATTGGTGATTATTGGTCACCTGTTGTATGCCAGACCTTCTAGGAGCTTAGTATGTTTTGTCATTAGTGCTTTGACGATCCTTTAAGATTGGCTTTTATCATCTTCATTATGTAATTGAGGAACTAGACACTAAGAGATGTTAAGTAATTTCCTCTTTCTTTGCTAAGTGGCAGAGCCGGGATTTATATTCTATTATTTAGAGCCCATACTTTTTGAACTACGTATATTTATTTGGAGGCATATTAAGTGCTCATAAAAAGTTATTGAAAAAACACTTTCACTTATGGAAATAGCATTAAATCACCAATACTTCTTTATTGCCTAATTTACCATAAATAGCTATTTAGTTTTAAATATGTTTGGCTTTAAACTTGTTCATTAAGCAACAATGTAGTGAGCCTTTGCAAAAACCATATTGCTATAAAAATAAAGTCCCCTGGATACTTTGATAATTTAGCAAATTCATGATAACGCTTAAACTAAAAACAAAATTACATTTGATAACACACATATACACATCCATACATCTAAATCATCAAGACTTTCGTGGTCAAAAAAAAATTTTGTTTTATTAGAGGATAACTTTGAAATTTCCTAAAAATGTTCTATTGCAGCTCTGCATAGTGTCCAGGATACAGGGTCTGGTTTGCACATTTGTGACAAATCTCTTCCCAGAGCTGCAAAACAATTTGTTTCTGTCATCAGGGGGTTAAAGAAGCAGTTTTCTTCCTGTGCTGTTGAGATTTTTTCCCCTAAGAGATCAGGGAAATACATCAGAGGAGGAGATTATTCATATTTGCCCCACTGTACTAAAACAGTTGTTTGTTTTCCCTCTCTCTAGTGTAGAAGCCTTTCCTATTTTGCACTCACTAAAGAAATTGAAGAACTCCTATATATGCCACCACTGCTGAGTCAGTATTTTGGTTTTCCCCATATCAATCAGATTTTAACTTGACCGTATGGGGGTCTTTAGTTCAAAGCTCAGCTGAATTTGGTGGTCCTTCTTCAAGTCTTTGTGGACATTTGCCAATTTTGTAAAACTGCTTCAGAGTTCAACAGCCTTTTTACATTCTTGGCAAGATTCCAGCTCTGAGAGATCTGGGATAAGAAAGAACACTACACAGAGAATAGAAAAACCTTTGTAAGAATGTGATGGAGTAGTTTATATCATATACTTATTCATTTTTTTCTGCTCTGTAATGATATGAATTTTTCAGGTTATATTAAACATAAAATTTATTTTCTTTGGAATGACTCATTTTTCTTTTTTTTGA
>NW_011888848.1:1137242-1144605 GCF_000151845.1 Pteropus vampyrus
ATGATAAGAATCTTATGAGGATTTATTAATTTATTATTTACCTTGTACAAGAGAGGAAAATCAAGCACAGAGAAATTAAGAAACTTTCTTAAGGTCACACAGCATTTCAGTTAGCATGCTTTTGATGACAAATAATAGAAAACAAAACATTAAGGACATTTACTTTCTTATCTAATTAGAAGTCTAGAGGTAGAGCTACTCTAGGGTCGATTAACTCAATGTCATCAAAGACCAGTTTTCCTTCTATCTTTTTAGTTTGCTATTTTTAGCAAATTGTCTTGTCCTCCCAGACCAGCTACCCTCTAAGACAGTTGCCATATTTTCGGGGATCATAGGCAGAAAGCTTTATCATCAGACAGGGAAAAAAAGGTAAAAGCCCCCTTCTCAGCTCTTTTTTTTTGAAGAAAGAGGAATCCCTTTTAGAAACTCTATAGGCAGTCCGATGTCTCATTGGCCAAAGTTGTATAATATGCTAAGGCTTAAACTAGTCACCGGGAAAAGGGAAAACCACCACCTGATTGGCTTAATCCGGTTAAGATTCACTCCCTGGAGAAAGGGTGAGACATAGCCACTCTTAGAAATAGACCCTAAGAGGAAAGTGAACAAAATAAGATTTCCTTAATGAAGAAAATGGGGGTGGAGGTATGGCTGTTGGGGAGGTGGTTGACTGTGTCTGCCACATAGAACTCATGAGTTGTAGCCTGAAATTCACACCCTAGGAAGTCTGTCTCTTTTTGGCCTGTGCTCTTAGCCACCTTGCTATGAAAAGTTTGATGTTAGGTTCTAATGCAGTTTTCTCTAATCTTTTGTAAAATCATATATTCTAAAAAGCAAACAAGCATAAATTTTAAAAGAGGAATGTGGGGTAAAGAAAAATTTCACTATATTATTCACCATATATATTATGGACAGACAAGCTGTAGCTTGAAAAGGATATATGTGCCTTAGGAAAATTAGACTCTAGTCAACATCTTTATTCTCATTTACTTCTCTTGGGAAGGAGTAAGTCACTACAGAATTTGGTGAGGGGGATTAGGAGGAGCCTCAGGCTTCATGTAAATATCCCGAAGACTTTCCATAACAACTGAGTTTATTATCCATGTTTATTCATAAGAACATGAAAATAGAATGAGGTAATTTAATTTATACTACTAAATCAATTCAGTCATTCATTTACTTTCTTTAATCTACTCAATAAATATTTATTTAGTGCAAATAAAAACGAGAAGATAAAGCAAAAGGGACTAAGAGAAAAACAGGTGAACTGAACCTGGAAAGAATAACCAGATGCCTGGGGGAACCATAATCTTTGTCTCAAAGATTAAATATGAGAGTTTTCCAAAGTATTGTAACATGAATTTCTTTAGTCTTAAAGGAATATCCACTGTACAAAAATGATATTGAACAAGATTTTTTTCAATGATGTGATTAAGCATTAAGCATCTACTATATTCCTGACATTATTTGGTATTAATATAAAATAAATAAATTTATCCTTTAGAGAGCTATTGACTAATGGAGGAGAAAAACAAACACTTAATTACAACAATATGAAAGCTGTATAATGGAATTTATTTGAAGCCTAAGAGTTAATGACACTGAGAAGATCAGAGAAAGCCTCACAAAGGAGTTTAATGTTTGAGATGAAACCTAAAGGATGAGAAGAATTTTACCAGTAAATGTAGCCATCAACCAACTGACTGGGGCCAAATCTAGAGTGGAAGCACTGGGCTGTAACATGGCGTCCATGAGAGAAACTCCAGAGGAAGGATCCCAAAGCCAGGACAGAGAGAGCACATTACCAGTTTATTTTGCACTGGACCAAAGAGAACATAAATAAGTTGTGATATAAGAGGTGAAATGGTAGGTCATGGACTGAAGAATTTTAAAGCAAGGAACCAACCATATATACAGGACTAAAAAGCCAGAAGGATATATGGGCAGTTCAAATCCAGAGCAGGCTAAGGGCAACTAAAGAGTGACTGTGGGATCGAGTCAGTGTGGGATACATCTTTCTGGACTGCGTTCTGACTCTCACGCTTGTCGTAAAGCTGTCAGTTCCTGCTGGATGCAGAAAGGTGGAAGGGGAGACATTACACACAGGAGAAACAGTAGTTGCAAAAACATAGCATAGTACATTGAAGAAATACAATTTATGACTGAATAAAGACTCCACATGTAGGTATACAAGGAGAGGTCAGAAAAATATGCAGCGATGGTCAGGGAAAGATTTTGAATGGTCTACTGTGCCACGTGGAATTTTGAACTGATTTCTATGGATGAGGAATCCTGGGAGGATAAATGTTATCAGCTTTGGATTTTGGAAAGCTCACTCTGGAACTGATTTAGAAGTAAATTTCAGGGAGATGAGACTGGAGTTGTGGAGACAAGGGAGGAAGCTACTGCAATAGTACAGGTAAGAGCAGATAAAGGGTTAACCTAAGACGGTGGTGGTAGATGTAAAAAGGCGAAGGGAAATATATATTGTCTAGACTGTAGGTGTGGGAGACCTATTAGATGTATGAGGTGACACAGAAGTAAGGACCAAGGATAAATCTCTAAGTTCTTGATAGATAGTGTACCACTACTTTTGATTAAAATTAGAGAATCAATAAGAGGAGGATAAATTAGGGGACTATGAGTTTGGGACAAGGAAGGGGAGGAGGGAAGGAATAATCTGAACAACTCAGTTTGAGGCATTTGGAGAATTTGCCCATGTGAAATTGGTAATACTGACCTGGACATCAGGAATGGTACGTAAATTCAAGCTACAGATTTGGGAGGCATGAATGTTTAGGTTGAACCACAGAGGTGGGTAAACGGCAAGAAAAACAGTTAACAGAAAAGGGTGTAAAGGATATGATCTTTGATAAACATTAACATTCCAGAGACAGAAAAAGCGGAGTCTATAAATAATAGAACAGGATTGTGAAAACCAGGAGTAAAGAAGTTTCAAGCAGACTGAAAAACATAAGTACTACAGAGAGTAGGTGAGGCTCACTGAATGAGTACCAGCTGAATATCAACTGTAGGAGGCAGATAACAAATCACTAATTTGGTACCTTTTTTGAGAGCACCTGGTTACCTCTAGCCTTGTCATCCAATGGTGTTAGAAAGCATGGCTCAGAGTTAATGTAAAAAGAAACAATAATAAATACCATTTTAATTTAAAAAATCATCAAAAATTATCTTAATGAAGGATTGAGGAAGTGAGAGGGATTATTTATGATATAACACAAAGGTCTAAAGTTGAATGGTGCTAACAGATTTTAGTCAACAAAAAATAGGTTGCGTATAAACATAGGTAGGCAAGAATAGAGACAGGGAAAAATGTCCTGCGTGCTCAATCGAATCTCTGAGGGCTCCTGTAACAGGGCTTGCAGTGCCCTGGCCTTCTGATGGGGTTCCTAAGCATACTCAGTAGCACATGCTCATCACTGATGGTAGAGCAAGGGATTTCCTCTAATTTGTACCTCAAAGGAGGCCGTGTGCTGTGGCTGGAAGGACAAGAAATATGGGAGACATGAATACAATGCTGATCTCTGACACGTCTGATGATCAGTAGCTGCTCTTCTCTTCCACCCTGAATGATGATAAAGTTATGCAAAACTTTAAAAGAAAACATTTTCCCAGCAATTATTTGTCCTCTGAACCTATAGCACACTCTCAATCTCTCTGTATCTTTTCATATTGTTCAAGATGGATGAAGTATTAGAAATAATTATTTAGAATATTTAATGCTTATATGTATGTATTTAAATGTTTCTATAATTTATACATATGTACGTTTTGTGGATTAGAGTATATATAGAAGTAAATATAATCTAAACACAGTATCTCATTTCTCTGTTCGCAGTTAACAGTTGGCATTTTTTAACCTAAAGTGTAAAATTCAAAGAAAAGTGCTTCTTACCATATGCTATAAATAACTATTTATATTCTCATGTAAGATATATATTTTATGAAAATTGGCCAAGTACATCAATAGGTTTTTAAGGTATGTAGAAAGTTTATGCTGATGCTTTTCAGATTTTTATTTTAAAAACAAAAGAATGGGAAGAGTTGATCATATGGAATTCAGTTAAATGGAATTTAAGAAAAAATGATGTTATACATTGTTCCCATCCTCTGCTCAGTTAAGCTGTGTATCCATGAGATACCCACAGTGAGAAAAAAGAGCTAACAGCTTAGATTTATTTTTAAGTATGTCTTCTTCTTTTTTTTTTTTTTTTAGGTCATTAATAGTCATGTTTATGGCCCTCTTTTGAAGTCTAGCAGTTTCTGAATTTGTTGGTATGGCTTTAGAATTGTCAATATTATTCCCTGAAGAGGGGCTGGCATCTGTCTCTGTTTTCTTCGTTTATTTTAGGCGAAGTCGTATGATGACAGGGGAGGGATACCTGACTCTCATCTCCTCTGGTCTTTTCTTCCCCTCACACTTAACATTTATATTTTTTACTTGTCAATGATGAAAAATACTTTTATGATCTTACTAAATGACAAATGATTAGTTTTCTCATTAGAAATAGATGAAAAATTTTATATTAGCTCAAGGGAACTATAATTCATATTACTTTTGAACTGTTATGTTGAGGTCTAAATTTTAAAATATCTAGTCATTTTCGAGGATGAAATGGGGGGAGGAAATCTGTAAATATGGAGTTTGTGGAAAATAACTTGAAGACCTCATGAGGTGCATTAAGAAATTTAGAAAAAAAAAATCTTTCCTTGGGAATTTCATGGAGGCAGGAGGAAAAAGTAACTGCCTTATTTTCTTTAATATCACTTTTGTTTATTTTTTTTTTCATGAGACTTAATGTGAGTACTAAATTTATTTTTAGGTTTTATACCAAACTAAATTTAAAAAAAACTTTTTATTGGAACAGTGGTTAAATTTTAAATGGATATTGAGAATTATACTTGCATATAGTCTCAAAGTGGTTGTTGGGCCGAAATTTTGCTGCATTTTGATGAGAACTTTTTATTTCTACTGTTATATCTAATATGTTATGTTAACTATTAATAAGACCTGGGGACAAATGCTTTTAGTTATACCTTTCCTATATAGAATTTCTTATTTATTGATTTTTCTGTGGCATCTAAGCTGAATACTTCTTCCAGGTATTCATGTCATGAGTAGTACTGTAAAGTAGCTGTGAGGGGAAAACATATCAGTCTTTTTAGCCAGTCTCTCTTATAAAGTATACAACTTCAGAATTTCTTAGGTTTCCTTTTCTTGGGTGCAAATCTTAAGGTAAAGAAAACATCCTTTGCACTCTCAAAGTAAATATAAAGTCCATTTATTGAATTTAATTAGGTGTTGTTTATGCTAAAGTTGAGGAATGAAGAGGAATTGAAGTAGAATTTCATGGCCCATCTTTCTCAAATTTTAAAATATATGTCATATGTCACTGTAACAATAATCTATATATAATAGGAAATTCTGGGATGGGACCGAGGAGACAGAGAAAAAAGATAATACTGTATAATTCATTGCTTTGTTAAAAATTGATGTTTTTTACTGTGGAGATTAAGAATGTTCTGTGTTCTCATCCTAGTTGTATGAGAGATATCTTTCATACTAAAAATGTAGAAGGCACAGCAGTTCATTTATTAAATGCAGTAGAGGATCATGTCTGACATCCTTAGTAATAATACATTCTTGAGTAAAATTGGTAATTAAGATTGTTATAAAGTAGTTTTGACAGAAAATTTTATAGTGTCTAGAGTTAACTACATTCAATAAATGGAAATAAAATTGATAAGTTTTATGAAGGAAGCTGAAGTATTTAAGAGGAAAAGCTAGTGCTTGGTATGTTAAAGTGTGCGGAAGAGGATTTTGGGGTTTTATTTAATATCTTTACCTTCTGTTTCCTTGAGAAAACCAGCCTTAAGGACAAGTACCAGAGCTCTTTCTAGGGTCATTTTACACTCTTTACAATGAAGAAAATGGCATATTTCCAAGTAGTGGAGACTTATTTTCATTGTCCATTTCACCTTTTCATAGCTCTTCATTTTTTTATTATATATTATGAAATTATCACAAATAAAATTATGTAATGAGTTTCTTCCCATTTTTTTTACCATTTAGTTTAAATAAAATGAAGAGCAGAATTTTTAAAAGAATTTTTTATCATAAACAATTACAAACAAATGCAAAAATATTGAGAATAGCTTATGAAATTAATTTATCTTCAACCAGCCCGAACAATGATCAACATATGGCCTCTCTTCCTGCCCACTTCCTCCCAGTGCCAGGATTATTTTGAAGAAATTCAAAGTGAAATATTATTTCATGTGCAGATATTTTAGTATTTATCTTTAAAAGTTTAGGACTCTTTCATTGCCATAATCACAATATCATTATCATACCCAATTAATAGCAATAATTTCTTACTATCACCAAATAGCTGTACAGTATTTTCATTTTCCTAAGTGTTATAAATTTCTAGCATTTTTTGATGTGAATCAGAGTCCAGACTTCTTATGGTTGGTTGATATGTCTCTTAAATTTTCTTTCATCTAAAAGTTGTTTTACTATCTCTTGTTTTATTTATTGCTGTTGGTGAAGAAATTAGGTTGTTTTTCCTGCAGTTTCCCACAGTCTGGATTTTGTTGCTGCATTCCCAAAGGTATCTTTTAATGTGTCACTCTGTTCTCTTTATTTCCTTCAAATGAGTAGTTAGAGCTAGAAACTTGATCAAAATTAAGTTCATGTTTTGGCAAGACTAAGTCATAATGCGAGTTTTGGGCTTCTGTTAGATAAATAATGTCTGATTTTTGCTCTCTTTTATTATCTGACTTTGGTGAATGTTCATTGGAACCATTAATTCATTAGGTGTTGCAAAAAGTGAATTTTTAAATTTTAGTATTCTTTTTTTATGTATTAGAATATTTCTTTAAAGAGAAACTTTCCATCATCTGTTTGAGTTACACTGAGTTAGTTTCTACAGAAAAAGAAGGATTCATGCCTAATTCTTTCCCTTTATTTATATAATGATGAACTGGTTTCCAAGAGTGATGTGTGTGTGTGTGTGTGTGTGTGTGTGTGTGTTTTAATATCATTAAAAACTCATAAATTTAATTCGCCAATACTTTGTTATTATCTTTATTAGTGCTTAAATTGCCCCATCTTTTATCCAGGTGGGTTCCTGAGCCCTTTGACAGAACTCTGGTAGTATTAATAGCATCCTTGCTGTACCTCGTATGACAAAATACCTCAGGTTCATCTTGATCATTTCCTACCCCACACCTGAATTCTTCAAGGAATGTTGGTTCCATTCAGTGCAAAATGGTATTTCAGTACCGCAGTTCTGTTATTATTATTATTATTTTTTGGTGTGTTTTGAAGAACAATCACTTT
>NW_011888848.1:1147165-1149185 GCF_000151845.1 Pteropus vampyrus
TTAATGGTGAGAAACTCAAAGCTTTCTTGCTAAGATCAGGAAGAAGGCAAGTTGTCTCCTCTCAATATGGTTCTGCTTTTCAGAACCATATTGTAAATCCTACCTAATGCAATAAGATGAGAAAAGGAAATAAAAAGTATACTGATTATGAAGGAAGAAATAAAACTGTCTTTATTCATATGTGGCATGACTGTTCATGTAGAAAATCCAAAAGAATCAATAACAACAACAACAAAAATCTTGGAACTAATTAGCAATTATACCAAGGTTGGAGGAAACAAGGTTAATATACAAAGTCAATCACTTTATTATATATATACTAAAATATAAGGTGAGGCAGAAAACAAAAGTATTTGGTAACGGTGCCAAAAAAAAAAAAACACCCATAGACTGCAAAATCCCATTGAGTTTGCCTAGAAAGTTAACATTTTAGCATGCAGATTTGATTGTAAACTATAATTTAAAAAGTATAATTGGATGCTAAGAAAAAGAATAAACTTTCTATGAAAACATATTTTGACCATGGTCTCTTGTTTTGCACAGTAAAGTATGAACTTAATTGAAGTTAATGGAATTAGATCTCTTTGTAGCACCTTCTGGGGACAAAAATGAGTGTTTCAGGACATTAGTATATTTGCATGGCCCTTAATTTAATAGTAGTGTTGTTACCAAACCAGTCAGATGAGTTCAGTATCTAATGACTTGTAAGTATTTACTTGAAATATAAAGCAAAAAAATAGCAGTTTTAAACACAAACATAATGATAATTACATTAAATGTAAATAGTCTAAACACCCCCAATTAAAAGGCATATATTGTCGTGTTGGATAAACAGCAAGACTCAACCATATTTGTGTTCAGAAATTCACTATAAATGTAAATAAATCTGGAGTGGCTATATTAATATCAGGTAAAGTTAAATTTTCAAGCAAAGATTACCAGGGAGACAGAAGGATATTTCATAATGATAAAGGGGTCAATTCAGCAAAAGGATATAACAATCCTATAAGTATATGCAACTAGTAACAGAACTTCTAAATATGTGAAGCAAAACTTGATAGAACTACAAAGAGAAAATAGAATTCTAGAAAAATAGAATTCTAGAAAATAGAATTCTAGAAAATAGAATTCTGATTTTAGTTAAAGAATTCAATACTCCTTTCTCAGAAACCGATAGAACAAGAAAGGAAATAGAAGACCTGAAAAATACTATCAACCAACTTGATTTTGTTGGTATTTCTAGAGCATTCTACCCAACAGCAGAACATACTCACCAACTAGACTATATTCTGAGCCATTAGACAAGGTTCAATAAATTTGAGAGGATTGAAACCATACAGAATATATTCTTTGACCGTAATGGAATTAAATCAGAAATCAGTAAAAGGAAGATATCTGAAAATTAATCACAAAGTAATTAAATACATGTTTATCTACCAGTGTAAATGGTTACACATTTACAGTTTTATATATCACATTTAACATATATATATATGTACATGTACATGCATTTAAAGTTGAAAACTACATATATGTTTGAGTTTATTTGAAATGAATGGAATTATAATAGTTGAATGTAACTGATTGATTTCTATAGGGCAAACAGGGTAGTCATGCTATGGTTTGGTATGATGGGAAGTGCTCCTCATAAGGAATTTAATTCCTAAGGGAAAACAATATCACAGAAATATAAATGTGATTCATTTCATGTTATTCATTAAGCTTTTTATAAAAACTATAGCCTGGATAATGAGTCATTTATTTATAGAATAACATCCACTGAACTCTTGAGTGTGGGTTTTCTCAGGGGATGAGGAAGAACGTTTTAGCAGTAGCTCAATCATTTCAGGGTGTGTGAAGGGGAAACCTAAGAGAAGTATTGAAAAGATCTCAACGTTGTGAAAGAGACAGCCAGATGTCAGCCTAAAGAGTAGCCTTTGTCTGCTTTCCATGCTGGGTAGAGAATGTCATGAAAGGGATACTAAACATATGGAATAAATTACTGGGAAAGGCAATAGGA
>NW_011888848.1:1150480-1155224 GCF_000151845.1 Pteropus vampyrus
GAAAAATTGCGCCAATTTTTATTCCCACTAACGATGTATAAAAGGACCTAGTTTCCTGATAATTTATTATTTTTAATCTGCCAATTTGATGGGAAAAAATAGTATCTCTTTGTTGTTTTAATTTGATCAAAGGATATTATCCAAATATTAGCAGTTCAAATGGTTTTTAATTTAATATGTCTATTGGCCTTTTTACTTTTTTGTAAATTAACTATGTCTTTGTCCACTTTTCTATTTATGTTCTCATCAGAGCTTTTTATATGTTATGTATATTCTCTGTTATTGACCTTTCAGATTTATTTTTTAGATATGTAAAAGATATAACTTTCATGAATTCAAATGTATCATTTCTTTTTCTTTATGATTTTTAATCTTTGAGAGAACTTATTTTTAAGACTCCTCGTCCTGTTTTATGTCTAATATTCAATTATTTATTCCACAAGTACTTATTAAATACCTACCCCATATCAGCTACTTTTCTTCGTATTATAGATATGATGGTGAGCAAGATGGATGTGTTTGTTAAAGAGAGGTGTTTTCTCAGAATTGTTAGCTGTTGAAACACATCCCTGAGTCTGCTGATGGAGACAGAAGCCCTCACTGACACCAGAACTATGTGTCATGAGGGCACAGGAAGAACAATGGACCTATGGGCTCTATTCTTAGGGTACAGGGTTCAGTGTCTCAGTATCTTATTTTTCTTATGCCCTGAAAAGTATTTCTGACATTTTCCCAATCTTTTTAAATAAAAGTTTTTGAATTGAGAGAAGGGTGACATGATAGAAATTATGTGAAAGCACTTAGAAATTCAGGCAGGCAGATCTTATGGGTGAGATTGTTGGTTCAAGATGAAAAGGTTAGAGTTAACATTTAGACAACATGCTCTCATGGATTATATTTAATTAAGAAATCTGTATGAGAGAAGGACAAACATAAGTCTAAATAGTGGTAGATGTTAAAAAGTGCTGTGGTGGGACTGGAAAGGAGAGGAATTAGAACTGTGTGTAGTAAGGTTTTGATAACATGGATAATGATTTGGAAGTTGACCGAGGAAACTTTAAAGTAATATTGGAACTGAGGGTGGCTGCATAGAATTTAAATCTATTAAACTTATAATTTGTTGTAAATAGCATTTGCCTTCATAGATGTGATAACACAAGCAGTATTTTTTTCCCCAAATGATTCCTTCATTATGTAGCATGTTTCTTTTATGCTGTCATAACTTTTTGAGTTTTGTCTCACCGTTTATTTATGGCATTACGTATACACATGCCATTGGTAATATAGCCAGAGCATTACTTTCATTCCCTTCCTCCTTCCTCCTTTTCTTTCACAGCATTACCTCCTTTGAAGTAGTTTATTTTATCATAGCCATTTACAGATAAGGAGATTGAGTTTTCAGAGGTTAAGTAACCTATCCAAGCCCACAAAACTGGTAAGTGCAAAAGTCAGAAATGAATCATGGCAGTCTGATTTCAAAATTAATACTTTTAATCACTGTCTCATATGGCTCTACATTATTTCATTTGACTTTCTAATCTTTCAAATTTTGAATTTATCTGATAATATAAATCTCCTATGCTTGAAGTAGGTTGGGAGGTAGTCCTCATTTTGTTCTTTATCTTCTTAATGAGTTGTATTTCTTATCAGATAATATTATCTGACCCAGATAGTAAAGTTATTTAAATTAGTAAAGAAAACTAATGAATATAAAGAAGACTGCTGAAGACTTTAATAATGTAAGATAATTTTGGTTTTTTTTCTGATAATAAAAATGTTTACCTCACAGAGTGAAAATAATTCATGATAGCAAAGATATTTGAATTATACTTAAAATGAATTGCATCTACCACATAGGAAAATACTTAGTAGGACAGATTGCTTTATCATCTTATCCAAAGCCTTATGGAACATGGGGCTCCTGACTTAAAGCAAGTGCTGGTCTCACCAGTACGAACATTCACTTGTCCAGAAGTATGGATTCTTGGTCCCTGGTCTCTCTGTACTCTGGAGCAGCTCTGCTTAACCATCACATCCTGCATCTTCTGGGCTCATAGATGCTTATCTGCAAGACAGTTTGGGGTCTTAGAAACTGGGTATCAGCTTATACAATTTAGCACTTCTTTGACTGCTTAAAGAAAAGTAACACACCAAAAATCAAGAAAATTTTTAGGAAGTATATTGATGAAAGATCTCAAAAGTGCTGTTGAGAGCAACAAAAGGCCTTCATGTAGTGCATTCATGTAGTGATAGAAATAGTTTACTGAAGCAGCGGCCTTCACAAAATTGATATACCATCTCTCCCAGTGAGTGGTATCGCTCCTTTACTTCACATGGTTGTTATTTACATCTTAAAAAGTAAAATTTGTTGTTTACCTAAGATGATATAATTTCAGTTAAACGTGTTTTACCTGTCAGCAACTCTCCCATAATCAGATAAGAGAAATCTCTGTTTGTTAGGAGCTCTGTGGCTGAGTGCCATTCTATGACAGGCCTGTTTTTTGGTCGATGTGTTTATGTAAAAATTAAAAATAGAAGAAGCTGAACTTGTAAGAATGTTTCGTTAAGTTAACTACTTGGCAATTGGAATTTTAAACCTATAGACCTTTTAATAATAACAATAACAACAACAATAATAATAAAGCAAGTCTCTCAGTAGTGAACTGTAGAAGAAAAAATTTTATTCTTTCTTGAGAAACTGATGATAATTGGGCAAAGTTCATTTACAGCCAATATACCATTTTGCTATTCACGAAGAAAGCAAGCATTAAATTTCAAGTGACGACAGTATTCGTTTGGCTATCATGTCACCAAACCGTTGTTTCCTGTCTCTGTCTAACCCTCATTCCAGTTCCACTTTCACTGGCTTCAGTTTCCTAGACCTCCACTCAGTTCTTGAATTCATCTTCAGACTCTGTACAAACCTACATCTTTGTGTATGCAAAAACCAAATTTCTACTTTTGGTAATCTTGCTACCTTTACATGATTAATTCTATGAGTTTGGGCATGCCCATCAGGGGTTGCCAGGGGTGATATGACTGCTTGACTTTTTCTTATTTTTATTATTTTTTTTTATTATTTATTATTATTTATGCCTATAGCACCTGGTCTTCTTAGGTGGTCTCCCATCCAAGTACTAACCAGGCCCGACCCTGCTTAGCTTCCGAGATGAGACATTGGGCTTGTTCAGGGTGGCATGGCTGTAGACATGGACCATGACTCCACTGGGGTGCGAACCCAGGACCTTCTGTGTGTAAAGCCGATGTGCTAACCGCTATATTATGGAACCATTTTCTTGATAAGAGCCTTTTGGAAGTAAGGAGATCACCTTAGTAAGTCCTACTAGGCCTTGTTTTACAAACACCCTGGTCTTCCACTGCATCATAGTTTATTTTACTGTTGTTTTATCCAGAATAATACTTTCAAAGGCTTCTTGGAGGGCAGCTGATTTTCAGTCTGGGAAGGTTTGGTTTAGCGTTCCCAGGAAAAGCTCATGCATTGTCTCTGTACAATCTCTCATGGGCCCAGACATGTTGGCCGCACATATGTGCACTGGGGAAGGTAAGTCAAAGGGACCCTCCATCTCTATCCGTTTCCTAGCATTTTGGTTTTGCATTGTTATGCCCTCTCCAATGCAGAAAAGTGAGATGAGTTTCCTTTGTTTTCCAAAGCATGCCTGAGCATCAAATTTTCACTATTCCTAGGTAAAAAAAAAAAAAAAAAAGCCCACCAGTATATGTCTAGAAGAAAAATACATATATCATCCACTTTGTTCTAAAGGAAGCTGAGTCCTTAGAAAGTGTGTCTTTTTAGTGTTCTGGCAGATGTAAAATGGAATGGATTCTCAGTGCGTACTAGAATCATTTATTAGTATCGATATTCTGATATATGTTGTACACCTGAAACTAATATAAAATAATATTGAATGTCAACTCTATTTGAAAAAATAAAAATAAAAAATACATATAATGACAGTATGCCTTTTCACTATCATTTAGAGAATTAAGATTTGAGCAATGTTGGAAATTTTAATTTATCACTTTGTATGTTTGAGTGACACATTTTGTTACATGTGCTTGAAATTTCCAGTGTATTACAATAGTATTCAAGCTGAAACATTTTACTGGGGATGATATTTTGCCACATGAACAACAAATGGTGGTTGATTACATGAGAGTAGAATGAAGTGAATGATATTCTTTTTAAAACCTGAATAAATTAGACAAGGAAAAAATATAGGCTGATGATTCAAATACATGATTCGTACATATTTAAACTGATTTTTCTTGTATAATCTTTAGAAGGTTCTGTTTCACCTTCTGTGGTTTTTGAAAAACCTGTTTTCGAATGTAGGTAGTCCTTATAACTTGTCAGATGACTTAAAGAAGGTGTATTTTGACTTTCAGGGGAGGATTTGCAAACTGATCAGCAGTCCACATTTCCATTGATAAATGTCTAAAAACCTAAAGTTTTCAGACATGAGGCATGAAATATATTACCAAGATGTAGTATCTTAATGCCGTGTGGTGTAAATGATTTGATTAAATTGGCAGTCAGCTACCAAACATAAAAACGGTAAGTCAGATACTAGGTATAAATGTGAATCAAGCTAAGTCCAAAATAAAGTGTGGCAAATAAAGGAACAGAAGATTCCTAAGTTAGCAACTAAAAAGCCACACATTGTTTCTGAGGAATCATTTTTAAAACTTAAAAGAAAAGCAAGGGAAGAGAAAGAATAATCAT